>NC_057797.1:594666813-594729768 GCF_018294505.1 Triticum aestivum
CGGCGCGGGCGGCGGCGGTGGGGCGCGGTTAGGGTTAGGGTTTGGGCGGCGGTGGGCTTCGGCTATGGTTGGGCCTCGGCGGCTCGGGTGGCGCGGCTTATAAAAGCCCCCCAGGCGGAGTCCTGCTCAGGTACGGCCCGGAGTTGGTTTGACTTTAAAAAAAATTCCCACGTGCAGAAAAAGAAAGAAAAGAAATACTAAACGGACTCCAAAAATCCCGAAATAAATTTTCCCCGTCCTCAAGAAAATAAGCCGGACAAGGTGAACATTTATTTGGGCCTAAAATGCAATTTTGAAAAATGCATATTTTCATAATTCCAATAAAATAGCGATAAAACTCCGAATAAAAATCTTATTTGATTTTAATATTAAATCTTCGATATTTCTTTATTTTGAGGAAGTCATTTTATCCTCTCTCTTTTATTTTTTTTAAAAGAAATATCCGAAGATAAAATAATTAAAATCAAATGATCCTCTTTTCAAAAATTTGAGAAAAACTCAAATATGAAAATAATGAAATTCCCAACTCTCTCCGTGGGTCCTTGAGTTGCGTAGAATTTCTAGGATCTAGCTAAAATGAAATAAAATATGATATGCAATGATGATCTAATGTATAACATTCCAAATTGAAAATTTGGGATGTTACAAACCTACCCCCCTTAAGATGAATCTCGCCCTCGAGATTCGGGTTGGCTAGAAAATAGGTGTGGGTGATCCTTCCGTAGGTCTTCCTCTCGTTCCCAGGTGGCTTCATATTCGGTATGGTGACTCCACTGAACCTTGAAAAACTTGATAACTTTGCTGCGTGTGACTCGGCTAGCAAACTCGAGTATCTTGACTAGTTTCTCCTCATATGTCAAATCACTACCCAACTGTATCGCTTCCAGTGGTACTGTATCTCTCAGAGGAATAACAGCCATCTCTGCGTGGCACTTTTTCAACTAAGAAACGTGGAACACATCGTGAACTCCTGACAATCCTTCGGGTAATTCCAACTTGTAAGCAACTTCTCCCATACGTTCCAAAACTTTGTATGGTCCCACAAAACATGGTGCTAACTTTCCTTTAACTCCAAAGCGCTTAACTCCTCGGAGTTGTGATACACGAAGATACACTCTGTCTCCAACTTCGTAAGTTGTCTCCTTGCGTTTAGAATCCGCATAGCTCTTTTGCCTGGATTGGGCTACCTTGAGTCTTTCGTGAATCAACCTAACCTTCTCTTCAGAGTATTTAATCAAATCTGGTCCAAACAACTATCGGTCTCCAACTTTGTCCCACAACAACGGTGTCCTGCACCTCATTCCATACAGTGCTTCGAAGGGGGCCATCTTCAAAACTGGCTTGGTAACTGTTGTTGTAAGAGAACTCTACGTAAGGCAAATTATCGTCCCAACTAGATCCATAATCTAGCGCACAGGTTCTCAACATGTCCTCCAGAATATGATTGACTCTCTCAGTCTGTCCATCCGTCTGCGGGTGAAAAGTCGTACTGAACTCTAGCCTGGTTCCCAAAGTTTCATGTAACTGATTCCAAAACTTTGAGGTAAACTGGGTTCCTCTATCTGATACAATCGTCCTCAGAACTCCATGCAGACATACGATCCTGGTCATGTATATCTTTGCCAACTTAGCACTGGTGTAAGTGGTCTTCACTGGGATGAAGTGAGCTACTTTCATCAATCGATCGACTACAACCCATATCGAGTCATAGCCTGAACGAGTCATGGGTAATCCCGTGATAAAGTCCATGCCTAGCTTATCCCACTTCCATTCGGGTATCGGCAATGGTTGCAGCAATCCTGCTGGCTTCTGATGCTCTGCCTTCACTCTCTGACATACATCACAAACAGCTACATACTCCGCAATATCCTTCCTCATTCTGGTCCACCAGAATCTATCCTTCAGATCCAGTACATCTTGGTATTTCCTGGGTGAATCGAATATGGCGAGTCATAAGCCTCCTACAAAATCAGCTTCCTGATCTCCTGATCATTTGGTACATATACGTGGTCCTCAAACCATAGGGTATCATGCTCATCCTCACGAAATCCCTTGGCTTTTCCTTTGCTCATCCTTTCCTTTATCTCGGCAATCTCCTTGTCCGTCTTCTGCGCTTCTCCGATCTTATCCATCAAAGTAGACTGAATCTCCAAAGCTGCTACATAGCCTCTCGGAACTATCTCCAAACATAGCTCACGAAGGTCTTCTGCTAACTGATACGTCTCCAACGTATCTATAATTTTTTATTGCTCCATGCTATATTATCTACTGTTTTGGACTATACTGAGCTTTATTTTCCACTTTTATATTATTTTTGGGACTAACCTATTAACCGGAGGCCCAGCCTAGAATTGCTGTTTTTGCCTATTTCAGTGTTTCGGAGAAACAGAATATCAAATAGAGTCCAAACAGAATAAAATCTTCGGGAACGTGATTTTCTCACCGAACGTGATCCAGGATACTTGGACCCTACTTCAGGGAGTCAAAGAGGAGGTCACGAGGGTGGGGGGCGTGCCCCCCTAGGGCGCGCCCCCCTGCCTCGTGGGCCCCTTGGTGCTCCACCGACGTACTCCTTCCTCCTATATATACACACGTACCCCCAAACGATCAGAACAGGAGCCAAAAACCTAATTCCACCGCCGCAACTTTCTGTATCCACGAGATCCCATCTTGGGGCCTGTTCCGGAGCTCCACCGGAAGAGGGCCGTCATCACGGAGGGCTTCTACATCATCCTAGCCCCTCCGATGAAGTGTGAGTAGTTTACCTCAGACCTTCGGGTCCATAGTTAGTAGCTAGATGGCTTCTTCTCTCTCTTTGAATCTCAATACAAAGTTCTTCCCCTCTCTTGTGGAGATCTATTCGATGTAATCGTCTTTTTGTGGTGTGTTTGTTGAGACCGATGAATTGTGGGTTTATGATCAAGTCTATCTATGAATAATATTTGAATCTTCTCTGAATTCTTTTATGTATGATTGGTTATCTGTGCAAGTCTCTTCGAATTATCCGTTTTGTTTGGCCAACTAGATTGGTAGTTCTTGCCATGGGAGAAGTGCTTAGCTTTGGGTTCGATCTTGCGGTGTCCTTTCCCAGTGACAGAAGGGGCAGCAAGGCACGTATTGCATCGTTTCCATCGAGGATAACAAGATGGGGTTTATTTCATATTGCATGAATTTATCTCTCTACATCATGTCATCTTGCTTAAGGTGTTACTCTGTTTTTAACTTAATACTCTAGATGCATGCTAGATAGCGGTCGATGAGTGGAGTAATAGTAGTAGATGCAGAATCGTTTCGGTCTACTTGTCACGGACGTGATGCCTATATACATGATCATGCCTAGATATTCTCATAACTATGCTCAGTTCTGTCAATTGCTCAACAGTAATTTGTTCACCCACCGTAGAATACTTATGCTCTTGAGAGAAGCCACTAGTGAAACCTATGGCCCCCAGGTCTATTCTCATCATATCAATCTCCATCACTTTAATCTCGCTTTGCTTTTTTACTTTGCTTTACTTTTTACTTTGCATCTTTATACCAAAAATACCAAAAATATTATATCTATCAGATCTCACTCTTGTAAGTGACCGTGAAGGGATTGACAAACCCTAATCGCGTTGGTTGCGAGTAGCTATCGTTTTGTGCAGGTACGAGGGACTTGAGCGTGGCCTCCTACTGGATTGATACCTTGGTTCTCAAAAACTGAGGGAAATACATATGCTACTCTGCTGCATCATCCCTTCCTCTTCGGGGAAAACCAACGGAAGCTCAAGACGTAGCAAGAAGGATTTCTGGCGCTGTTGCCGGGGAGTTTACGCAAAAAGTCAACATACCAAGTACCCATCACAATCCCTATCTCTCGCATTACATTATTTGCCATTTGCCTCTCGTTTTCCTCTCCCCCACTTCACCCTTGCCGATTTATTCGCCCTCTCTCTCTATCCTCCCTCTCTTTTCCACTTACCTCTTGTTTGCTCATGTGCTAGTTTGTTTTCTTATCGTCATGGCTAGTCTCATATCTTCTCCGTTGTCTCCCGAGAGTGAAGTTCTAAATTTTAAACAAAGGGAGGGAGAAAATCTAAAAGATGCTTGGTATAGAATTTGCAATGCTCAAAATAGATCTACCAGGAAGCAATCTACCTTAGTTCTTCTCCGCAATTTTTATGTAGGTGTTAATCCTTGGTATAGATATATCCTCGATACCATTACCGGAGGGAACTTTTTGGGTAGCCATACCTTTGATTCTTATAATGCTATGCTAAATTTATTTGGCTCACCACCTCTTTTGGTTAATGGAACCATGTTAACTTTGGAGCATGTTATACAAAGACTTGAAATTATTGAAAATAAAGTTGCTACTATTGAATTAATTGAAAATCTAGATAAAAATATCCACAATCAAATTACTCAATATGGATCTAAAGTAGGAATGACTCTGAAAAATATTAAGGAAAAGGGACCCATAGTTAATGAGAAGATAAACTTAGATTCTACTAGAATTGACAAACTTGAGGGTATCATTACAAACTTGGGAACCGCTTTTTCTTCCGTAAAGAATACTCCAAGTCCTCCTACTAAAATTGCCAAGCTTATGTATGTTCCTAAAAATAAGGGTGAATCATCTAGTAAGGAAACTGTGGATCTTAAATCTATAAGTATTCATCCTAATCTTTTTGCTATCATTAAGGAACCGATTGCTACAAATGAATTTTTAGATCTTGTGCCTAAAAGTTTGATAATCACTAGAAAGAAAGAAATTCCTAAGGGAAATAGATGCCTCATCGAAGAATTGCCCACCAAAGATGGCAATACCTAGATCTATCCTCGCTTTTATGCCTAGCTAGGGGCGTTAAACGATAGCGCTTGTTGGGAGGCAACCCAATTTTATTTTTATTCCTTGATTTTTTTCTCCTGATTAGTAATAAATAAATTATTTAGCCTCTGTGTTGGTTGTGTTTTTTGTGTTTAATTAGTGTTTGTGCCAAGTAGAACCATTGGGAAGACTTGGGGAAAGTCTTGTTGAACTTGTTGTAAAAAACAGAAACTTTAGCGCTCACGAGAACTGCTGTAATTTTTATTTGAAGAGTACTATTTAGTTAATTCTTTTTGAATATGATTAATAGATAAATTCCTGACGTGCAGAAATTTATTTTAGAATTTTTGGGGTTCCAGATCTTGCGCTAGCTACAGATTACTACAGACTGTTCTGTATTTGACAGATTCTGTTTTTCGTGTGTTGTTTGCTTATTTTGATGAATCTATGGCTAGTAAAACAGTTTATAATCCATAGAGAAGTTGGAATACAGTAGGTTTAACACCAATATAAATAAAGAATGAGTTAATTACAGTACCTTGAAGTGGTCTTTTGTTTTCTTTCGCTAACGGAGCTCACGAGTTTTCTATTTTGAGTTTTGTGTTGTGAAGTTTTCAAGTTTTGGGTGAATTCTTTTGATGGATCATGGAACAAGGAGTGGCAAGAGCCTAAGCTTGGGGATGCCCATGGCACCCCCAAGATAATCCAAGGACACCAAAAAGTCAAAGCTTGGGGATGCCCCGGGAGGCATCCCCTCTTTCGTCCACTTCCATCGGTAATTTACTTGGAGCTATATTTTTATTCACCAACATGATATGTGTTTTGCTTGGAGCGTCTTGTATTATTTGTGTCTTTGTGTCTTAGTATGCCACAATCATCCTTTTTGTACACACCTTTTGAGAGAGCCATACATGAATTAAAATTTGATAGAATACTCTATGTGCTTCACTTATATCTTTTGAGCTATGTAGTTTTGCTCTATGTGCTTCACTTATATCTTTTGAGCTAAGTAGTTTTGCTCTATGTGCTTCACTTATATCTTTTGAGCTATGTAGTTTTTCTCTATGTGCTTCACTTATATCTTTTGAGATAGTTAATTTTGCTCTATGTGCTTCACTTATATCTTTTGAGCGTTATAATTTTGCTCTATGTGCTTCACTTAGATCTTTTAGAGCACGGTGGTGGATTTGTTTTAAAGAAACTATTGATCTCTCATGCTTCACTTAAATTATTTTGAGAGTGTAACATCCCAAATTTTCAATTTGGAATGTTTTACAATTATTAGCTAAGCATCTATGCATTTTGTTTGATTTGAGTGACATTTGGAAATTTTCAGAGGCTTTTGAGTTTTGGTTGAATTTGGATTCAACTTGGCATTTGAAAATCTACCTCAATATCCCTGACAAATACTTGGGAAAAAGTATGAGGAGCTAACATGACACTCCAAAAATGTCAGAAAAAAATATTGCCAAAAAGTTTGAATTAAAATTTGATTTTATTTGGAATCTACAAAAAATGCTTTTATTTTATTTCTGTTTTGCCTCTGGAAAAATGTTCACGTTGTAGGATTTATTTTTCTGATTTTATTGATATATATATGTCCTATATAAAAATATTTTAGATTTCTCTATATTTAGTTTTCTCTCTCTGCCTTAATAAAAAAACCCGAGCTGGCCAGGCCGGCGGCCCAGCCAGCAAGGACGCAGCCCAACCAGCGCCAAGGCCGCCAGCCCAGCACGGCACACGCCCGAGCCACCTCCGCTTCGGTCGCCCGACCGAACCCTCCTCTCCCTCTCTCACCGACGCGCCGGCCCCACCCCGTCTTCCTCCTCCCGCAAGCCACGCGCGCGTATCCTGCACGCGCTCGCGCCGGCCGAGTCCGAGCCCTCGCTAAAACCCTAGTCCGGGCTATCCCCTCGCCCAAGACTTTGTCCTATAAATAGCCCTACCTCTCCTCTTCCGAATCCCCTAAAACCCTAACCTCAACTCCACCCGTAGCTCTCACCCTCGCCAAACGCATCTCGCCACCGCCGCCTCGGTTCGCCGTCCCGCCTGCCACCGGTGAGCATCCCCCTTGCTTCCAAGCTACACCACCCGAACCTCCTGTTCGTTCCGCACCTCTTTGACATCCTCTCATCGCCCAGGAACCGCCGAAGCCGTCGCCCCCAAGCTCGACCGCCGCTCGCCAGAGCTGCAGCTCACCAGGGAGCAGTCACCGTCGCCCCGACCGCCTCCGTCGTTCCTGAGCTCCACTGACTCCATCCCCGACCTCCCCTCGAGCTGCCGCACCCGCCCGACGACTCCGCCGCCGCCCCGGATCACCGGAGCACCCCCGCCACCGTCGCCCGAGCCGCCGTCGTCCATCGTCGCCGTTGTAAGCCACCGGACCCCCCTCCACCGTTCGATCTGCAATGCACGGCTTAGATTAGACTAGCGAAGGGTTAGGTTATTTTCAATAGATCGGTTTAGTTTACGGTTTAGTTCCTGGTTTAGTGTAGACCGGCCCGATCGGTTTTTTAACCCGTACGCGTATTAGGCTATTCAACACATGAGCGCTGTTTAGTTTTAGAACGCCCACTGTTTCGGCCTGTTAGCGCGTTAGTTTTTGTTTATTTTCATTTTCGTTTTTGTTTTAAAACAGAATAGTTCCAATCTTGAAAAATCTATATCTTTTAGGTTATTTAATATTTTTACTTGATTCTTTTTGCTCTAGTTTGCAAATTTCCTATAGTTTCTGTAGAAAATTAGATTCGGCCATGTTTAGGTTTTTAAAAATTGTTTTATATTAGTTTTAGTCAGATTAGTTTTTCTTCTATAAATTGAGTTAGGATTATTTTATTTTAGTGATTCTTTTTGTCACTGCTTTATTTTGACCTTGCCTAGCAGTAGGAATATATTTGGGCATTTATAGTCTTTATTAAAATAGTTTTTATGCAAAAACAAGCTTTTCTAGTTTATTTAGCTTGCTGTTGTTTTCTGTTGTTCTAGTTATTTTTAAATTTTTATTTTACCTATGTTATAATTTACTTTAGATTAGTTTCTGTAGTTACAGAGGGTGAACTTTTATTTGCAGAAAAGAAAATGTTTATTTTATTTTTCTTGCTACTTGTTGGCTTGGAGTTCTTTGAGTTTTCTTTGGTTTTGGTTTGATTGTTTTGTATGATTTATGTTAGCACGTTGTTACATTAAGTGATTGTATGATTGTATGCTTATATGATTATTGTTTGACTCGATAGAATTTCCGGAGTGCGAAGCTTGCTATCTCGAGTCACTAGCGTTTGAAGACCGTCAGCCAGGCAAGTCGTTTGATCATGTTTTACAATACCTATGATTTTGTTGCATTAGAATTATTCCTCCCCACCATGCATGCAGTAGGAGAATTTTAAGTTATGTTCTTGGGTAGTATCATGAGGTAGGATGAACCCAATTCCCCTTGTTACCATTGCCCGGGACGATGTAGTTTATTTTTCTATGCTCATAGACGGGGTTGGTTGAGTGATTCATAAGGGATATGTGAGAGTCAAGATGATGACAACCCCATGACTTCAAGCTCAAGATGGACTTCAAATTCACTACGGGGTGGAGGACGGTTGACGGGCACCCTAGAGAAACCAGCGGACGGCCGGGATGCATGGAGAAGCGCCATGACATCTTGCGGAAAGCTTCACCCAGCCACGAAGAGACGGATGGATACACCTTGACCGGAAGCTTACATGTGCAGCCGCAAGCCATTATGGGCTCTGGCTGGGTTGACCCTAGGCGTGACTCTGGACGGACGGTGCCAGCAGATGTAGAAGAACGGTAGGACATGGATGGGCACCGGCAGTGCCCAGAGAAACTCTATGGAAGACCCTGTTTCATTCATCCCTTCTTCAAACAACAGGCAGTGCGAGGACATAAAGGAGGGAACAATCCTTGTAGGTAAAGTGCACAAGACTCTGCAGAGTAACAACCTAATCGATTAGCCATGTCCCCGGTTACGGACAAATGAGCCTTTGGAAACTGGAGTATTTCAGAAATCTCAACACCGAACTTAATAAATTAATTGAGGGGTTATTTAATAATTGGGAATGCGACATTGGTTGGCGGAACCATCTCAATAACAACCAACATTTTGTAGTAATTGCAAGCAAGTCCTTTGTTATAGGGAAAAATTGGCTTTTTCGCAAAAACATAAAACTTAGAGCCCCACACCCAAATTGCATATAGTGTTAGAAATTTTAGTGTTGTTCTCTCTTCATGACTTGCCAGCATATTCAAAATGCTGACCTACACGGCTGCAACGTCTTATGTTGCAGAGGAGTTTTCCGACCAGGAGTGAGGCTACGATCCACGCTTGGCGATTGCCCTATGGAGTCGGATGGACTCGCTATTCGTCTACGCTTCCACAACTTTATTTAGTTTATTTCTCATGAGTTGGCCTTCGGCCGAATTTATTCTATTGTAATAAAGACTCGATATGAGAATCGTGTAATAAATTCAGGTGTGATTGAACTTTGAATCTTTTCATCAATGTACTGTGTGTGCCAGCATGATCTTGGGATGGTACAGCTACACAGAGACTTGACCGGTTTTGGGTCGGGTCGTTACAGAGAGTCCCTTAATAGCATGGTAATTTTCTTAATAATAATATGCTTGGTATTCAAGATTTGTGAAACTTTCTTTTGAGTGTGTTGAATACTAAGAAAAGATTGAAGCATGATAATTGTTTTGAGATATGGAGGTGATAATATTAAAGTCATGCTAGTTGAGTAGTTGTGAATTTAAAGAATACTTGTGTTAAAGTTTGTGATTCCCGTAGCATGCACGTATGGTGAACCATTATGTGATGAAGTCGGAGCATGATTTATTTATTGATTGTCTTCCTTATGAGTGGCGGTCGGGGACGAGCGATGGTCTTTTCCTACCAATCTATCCCCCTAGGAGCATGCACGTAATACTTTGCTTTGATAACTTCTAGATTTTTGCAATAAGTATATGAGTTCTTAATGACTAATGTTGATTCCATGGAATATACGCACTCTCACCCTTCCACCTTTGCTAGCCTCTCTAATACCGCACACCTTTCGCCGGTATCATACACCTACCATATACCTTCCTCAAAACAGCCACCATACCTACCTATTATGGCATTTCCATAGCCATTCCGAGATATATTGCCATGCAACTTTCCACCATGTAGTTCATCATGACACATTCATCATTGTCATATTGCTTAGCATGATCATGTAGTTGACATAGTATTTGTGGCAAAGCCACCGTTCATAATTTCTTCATACTTGTCACTCTTGATTCATTGCATATCCCGGTACACCGCCGGAGGCATCCATATAGAGTCATACTTTGTTTTAGAATCGAGTTGTAATCATTGAGTTGTAAATAAATAAAAGTGTGATGATCATCATTCAATAGAGCATTGTCCCAAAAAAAGGCCAAAGAAAAAAAGAAGGCCCAAAAAAAGAAAATAAATAAAAAGGGACAATGCTACTATCTTTTTTTCCACACTTGTGCTTCAAAGTAGCACCGTGATATAGCGAGTCTCATATATTGTGCTTCAAAGTAGCACCATGTTCTTCATATAGAGAGTCTCATATGTTGTCACTTTCATATACTAGTGGGAATTTTACATTATAGAACTTGGCTTGTATATTCCAATGATGGGCTTCCTCAAATTGCCCTAGGTCTTCGTGAGCAAGCAAGTTGGATGCACACCCACTAGTTTCTTTTGTTGAGCTTTCATACATTTATAGCTCTAGTGCATCCGTTGCATGGCAATCCCTACTCATTCACATTGATATCTATTGATGGGTATATCCATAGCCCGTTGATACGCCTAGTTGATGTGAGACTATCTTCTCCTTTTTGTGTTCTCCACAACCACCATTCTATTCCACCTATAGTGCTATATCCATGGCTCACACTCATGTATTGCGTGAAGATTGATTTTTTTTTGAAAAAGTTAGAGTATGAAACAATTGCTTGGCTTGTCATCGGGGTTGTGCATGATTTAAATACTTTGTGTGGTGAAGATAGAGCATAGACACACTATATGATTTTGTAGGGATAACTTTCTTTGGCCATGTTATTTCGAGAAGACATAATTGCTTTGTTAGTATGCTTGAAGTATTATTATTTTTATGTCAATATAAACTTTTGTCTTGAATCTTTCTAATCTGAATATTCATACCACAATTAAGAAGATTTGCATTCAAATTATTCCAAGTAGCACTCCGCATCAAAAATTCTCTTTTTATCATTTACCTACTCGAGGACGAGCAGGAATTAAGCTTGGGGATGCCTGATACATATCTATAATTTTTGATTACTCCATGCTATATTATCTACTGTTTTGGACTATATTGGGCTTTATTTTCCACTTTTATATTATTTTTGGGACTAACCTATTAACCAGAGGCCCAGCCCAGAATTGCTGTTTTTTGCCTATTTCAGTGTTTCGGAGAAACAGAATATCAAACGGATCCAAATGGAATAAAATCTTTGGGAACGTGATTTTCTCACCGAACGTGATCCAGGAGACTTGGACCCTACTCCAGGGAGTCAAAGAGGAGGTCACGAGGGTGGGGGGTGCCCCCCCTATGGCGCGCCCCCCTGCCTCATGGGCCCCTCGGTGCTCCACCGACGTACTCCTTCCTCCTATATATACACACGTACCCCCAAACGATCAGAATAGGAGCCAAAAACCTAATTCCACCGCCGCAACTTCTGTATCCACGAGATCCCATCTTGGGGCCTGTTCCGGAGCTCCGCCGGAAGAGGGCCGTCATCACGAAGGGCTTCTACATCATCCTAGCCCCTCCGATGAAGTGTGAGTAGTTTACCTCAGACCTTCGGGTCCATAGTTAGTAGCTAGATGGCTTCTTCTCTCTCTTTTAGTCTCAATACAAAGTTATCCCCCTCTCTTGTGGAGATCTATTCGATGTAATCTTCTTTTTGTGGTGTGTTTGTTGAGACCGATGAATTATGGGTTTATGATAAAGTCTATCTATGAATAATATTTGAATCTTCTCTGAATTCTTTTATGTATGATTGGTTATCTTTGCAAGTATCTTCGAATTATCCATTTGGTTTGGCCAACTAGATTGGTAGTTCTTTCCATGGGAGAAGTGCTTAGCTTTGGGTTCGATCTTGCGGTGTCCTTTCCCAGTGACAGAAGGGGCAGCAAGGCACGTATTGCATCGTTGCCATCGAGGATAACAAGATGGGGTTTATTTCATATTGCATGAATTTATCTCTCTACATCATGTCATCTTGCTTAAGGCGTTACTCTGTTTTTAACTTAATACTCTAGATGCATGCTGGATAGCGGTCGATGAGTGGAGTAATAGTAGTAGATGCAGAATCGTTTCGGTCTACTTGTCATGGACGTGATGCCTATATACATGATCATGCCTAGATATTCTCATAACTATGCTCAATTCTGTCAATTGCTCAACAGTAATTTATTCACCCACCGTAGAATACTTATGCTCTTGAGAGAAGCCACTAGTGAAACCTATGGCCCCCGGGTCTATTCTCATCATATCAATCTCCATCACTTTAATATCGCTTTGCTTTTCTACTTTGGTTTTACTTTTTACTTTGCATCTTTATACCAAAAATACCAAAAATATTATATCTATCAGATCTCACTCTCGTAAGTGACCGTGAAGGGATTGACAACCCCTAAACGCGTTGGTTGCGAGTAGCTATCGTTTTGTGCAGGTATGAGGGACTTGAGCGTGGCCTCCTACTGGATTGATACCTTGGTTCTCAAAAACTGAGGGAAATACTTATGCTACTCTGTTGCATCATCCCTTCCTCTTCGGGGAAAACCAACGCAAGCTCAAGACGTAGCACTAACTCCTTTGGTAACTCTCCTATCATGAGTGTATTGACATGACTCTTGCGGCTCAATGCATCGGCTACTACGTTAGCCTATCCGGGATGATAGTGCAACTTCATATCATAATCCTTTATGGGTTCCAACCATCTCCTCTGCCTAAGATTCAACTGCTTCTGCGTGAAGATATACTTCAAACTCTTGTGATCCGTGTATACCTCACAATGGTTTCCGATGAGAAAATGTCTCCAAGTCTTCAACGCATGCACTACAGCTGCTAACTCCAAATCATGCATAGCATAATTTAACTCATGGGGTTTAAGCTGTCGTGAGGCATATGAAACAACTCTTCCTTCCTGCATAAGCACTGCTCCAAGTCCTCGACGAGAAGCATCGTAGTATACTTCATAATCTTTGCGTTGATCTGGTAGAATCAACATTGGTGATGTAACCAAACATTTCTTCAATTCCTGAAAACTAGCCTCACATTCCTCAGTCCATTTGAACTTGGTGTCCTTCTTCAACAACTCCTTCACAGGCTTTGCAATCTTCGAGAAATTCTCAATGAACCTCCGGTAGTATCCCGCGAGTCTAAGGAAACTTCGGATTTCTCCAATTGTCGTGGGTGCCTCCCAATTTTTCATAGTGACGACTTTGTTGGGGTCTACCGCTATTCCTTCTCCGAATATCACATGTCCAAGGAATCCAACTTCCTTCAACCAAAACTCACACTTGCTGAACTTGGCGTATAGCTGATGTTCTCTGAGCTTCCCAAGTACTAAACGCAAATGCTCCTTATGCTCCTCTTTATTCTTCGAGTAGACCAGAATATCATCAATGAAGACCACAACAAACTTATCCAAAAACTCCATAAACACCTTGTTCATCATGTTCATGAAATAGGCAGGTGCATTAGTCAGGCCAAATGACATAACGGTATACTCATATAGCCCGTACCTCGTGGTAAAAGCTGTCTTAGGTATATCCTGCTCTCGAATCTTCAACTGGTGGTACCCGGATCACAGATCGATCTTGGAAAACACCTTAGCTCCTTGCAGATGATCAAACAAATCATTGATCATCGGCAGTGGGTACTTGTTCTTGATTGTTACTTCATTCAATCCACGATAATCAATGACCATCCTTAATGATCCATCCTTCTTCTCCACTAGAAGTACTAGTGATCCCCAAGGTGACGAACTTGGGCGAATATAACCTTTATCCGGTAACTCCTTAATCTGCTTCTTAATTTCCTCTAAATCCTGTACGGTCTCTTAGATATTGGCCCTGTGCCTGGCAAAAGCTCAATCAAAAACTCGATGTCTCTATCCGGTGGCATGCCTGGCAACTCTTCGGAAAATACATCAGGGAATTCCTTCACCACTGGTACTTCCTCCTGTACAACTCCTAATAAGGAATTTACTTGAGTCCTAATCGGCACATGCCAGGATACATACTTGATCCTTCTTCCTTCTGGGGTGGTGAGCAAAATTGACTTATTAGCGCGATCGATGTTCCCTCCATACATCGATAGCCAATCCATACCCAGAATCACATCCAAACCTTGCGACTCCAGAATTATCAGATCTGAGGGGAAACCGTGCCTACCTATGGCCAACGGTATCTGAAAACATCCTTGGCTTGCCATATACTCTGCTCCTGGCGAGCTCACTAACATAGGTGTACTAAGAACTTTGGTGGGCAGTTTATACTTATCCACAAATCCCCTTGATATGTATGAATGCGATGCACCAGTATCGAAAAGTATGACTATAGTAAAATACTTAACCAAAAACTTACCTATTACTGCATCTGGCTGGGCTTCAATCTCCTCCACGTTAACGTGGTTCACTTGTCCCCTGTTGAAAGGGTTGGGCCTCTTCCCGGAACTTCCATTGTTGTTTCCATTCTTAGCTTCAGGACATTCATTGGCGTAATGTCCGGTCTTCTGGCACTTGTAGCAAGTAACATGGCTTAGATCTTTCTTGGCGGGTGTTACTGGGTTGGAACGGTTCTGTCCGTTGCTTCCTCCATCACCATTCTTGGAGCCACTATGGTTGTGAGAACTTCCTCCATTGTGAGTGTGGCCTCCATGGTTATGCACAAGTCCTCCCGAGTTCGGTGTAAGACGGGGTCTCTGCTGGGCTCCCGAATTATACTTTCCTTGTCCATACTTCCTCTTACAGTTATCAATCTGCTGTTGCTTCCCTTCAATCATGAGAGCTCTATCTACCAACTGTTGGTAGTTATTAAAGGTTGCTACCAGCAACTGCATGCTCAGCTCATCATTTAGTCCTTCCAAAAACTTCTCCTGCTTAGCTGCATCCGTAGCAATGTCATCTAGGGCATAACGTGCTAGCTTGCTAAAGTCATCCACATACTGGCTAATGGTGCGTCCTCCTTGGCGTAAGTTGCGAAACTCACGCTTCTTTATAGCCATAGCTCCTGCTGATACATGGGTAGTGCGAAAAGCCTGCTGGAACTGGTCCCATGTAACAGTGGCTATAGGATAGGTGACAGTGTAATTCTCCCACCATGAGGCTGCTGGTCCATCCAATTGGTGCGCGGAAAAATGCACCTTCTCAGCATATGTGCATCCTGCAGTGGTTAACTCCCTTCCAATCCCGCGGAGCTAATCATCTACCACTATCGGCTTGGTGCTACTGGAAAATACCGGCGGCTGCAACCTCAGAAAACGGGCTAAATTGTCAACTGGGTGGTGGTGGCGGGTTGTTGTTGTTGTTGTTGTTGCCTTGGTTCTGAACTAAGAACTGCATCAGGGTATTCTGCTGCTGGATCAACTGAGTGAGCTCCAGTGGAAAAGGTAAATCCGGGGTCACGTCTCGGAGGCATCTGAGGGTTTAGAGGGAAGAGAATAGAATATAATGAGGTCTAGTGAGAAAACACTACCCATATGCACATGAGACAAACACAATCATATCACTCAATCAATCAAGCAAGGGCATACAATCGCTCTAGAACTATCGTTACAAAGTGCTTGCACTATACTATTTACATGGTGGAATACTACTACTGATATGGTGGTTGACTAGAAATATTGATCGGTCGAAGACTCCATGATATCTGCTCCAGCTTCATCAACATAGTCATCATCACTATCGTCGGGGTCCGAGTCGGTGTCATCGATGATGATGTAGTTCTCCGGGCAAGTGGAACCGTCATCTTCTCCTCCTGGCGCGGGGTCTCCCATGAATACTCCTAGCTTCCTTTCCAGGTCATCATTCTTCTCCACTAGTACGACGATTTCCTCCTCATAATCTTCGCGAGTTGCCTTGAGTTCTTCCTCAAGCTCCATGATCCTTGTCATTGCCTTCTTCAGATCTATCATGCATGCGCACATGCGATTCTCCTGACGACGAATGTGCTGGTTTAACTCCTGGATGAAAGCGGCAATCGATCTATCCTTCCTGGTGTTGATCATCTCCCATTGCTCATCTCGGCGCCCAAAATCTGGTAGATAGTATCCTTAAGCTCCTTGTGGTAAACTTCTCCAATGCGTCCCATGGTAATGTGAGCTGCCATACTCTTTCCTAGACTCCAGGTTGGTGCATCAAAGCAAAACTCTATGGGCTTAGTGACTGGCGTGAATGTCCTTCCTGGAACTTGAACTTGAATCATCCAGCGCTCCTCTTCTGGTAAAGTGGTGTTGTAAGTCCCGGTGAAGCTTGGTATTCTGATGTTCAGGTACCTAGTGACTTCCTTCAAGTGGCATCCAAAAGGTGTGTCTTCATCCGGTTGTGCAAACTTGTTCCTTGCGTCCGCCATCCTAAAGAATAGAAAATGGAGAGGAGTCAGAAATGAGAAGAGAGTAGTGATCTAGGGTTTTGGCTTAGTGGTCGTGTCCTACAGTCAATGTGTGCTCTGATACCATCTTTGTAGCGACCAGACCTCAAACAGTCCGATCTCTGTGCATAAGTGTCATCCCTGGATCGGTAATGCTGACACACACAGTACTTGAAGGATTTATAACAGAGTAGCAATCACACACTTATTACATCAAATGTCTCAAAAGAGAACATATTACAATAAATATGGCTTAAGGCCACCTAAATACGATAACATCGGAAGGCTTGGAAGATAAAGTGAGTCCATCAACTCCAACGGCATCACTGAGTGAAAGATCATGACCTAAGGCTCCTTACTCGTCGTCTGAAAAGTCTGCAACATGATACGTTGCAGCCCGAAAACGGGTTAGCACATGGAATATGCTGACAGTGTAACACAAGAGAGTAATGAATAGAACAATGCTATCACTACATGCATATATGGCTGGTGGAGGCTGTATGGTTAATAGATTTTGCGAAAAGCCAATTTTTCCCTACTGCAAAGGAATAAATTTTACTTAACTATCATGGTAGTTATTAAACACTGAGAATGGTAAACCCCATCTCAATCCAATTAAAAGTAATTAATAACCCACTCAAATTATATTTAAGGGTGATGAGATCCACATGATAATCCAAGAACTAGATACTCAAGATGTCCATAACCGGGGACACGGCTAACCATGATTAGTTTTTACACTCTGCAGAGGTTTGTGCACTTTTCCCCACAAGACTTGATCTCCTCCGTTGGATTTCTCACACTACATAATGTTTGAGAAATGGATGACCGAGACACAGTCTTTCCGAAGAGGTCCCCTTAACCGATATATAGGCCGGTACACCTACAATCCCCTACATCTGCTAGCCCATCATAGAAAGGTATCCCACAACCTACTCAACTATGCCAGAGCCCATAATGGCATGTGGCTGCACAAGGAAGTTTCCAGCATGAATAATCTTATGATCCCTTTGAGCCTGGGTGGCGGTCCATAGGAAAATCACACGGTACCCTGGGATTTCCAAAAATACAGGCAATCATTGGGGACACCAGGTGCCTCAATCCACCCAAATATGTATTAAAGTTGCCACCTTAAGTTGAACCATTAATTAACAATCTCACATCTGTCATGAATACACTCAAACCCAATCCACGTCTACGAGCATCGCATGGCAATATAAGCATAACGTAGAAGTAACTCCCAGGGTTTGATAATAAATAGGTGAATAGGTACTACCTCATCTACTTCCCAACCCATAATTTATTCAGGTCCTAACCATGCAAGTGTTTGAGGGTCGAAGCTAATGCATAAAAACTGGGTAGTAAAGAGGTATGATCAAAGTGTTACTTGCCTTGTTGATGATCCGTGAAACCTAGAGACTCGATGTAGCACGCTTCGCATTCCGGGTACTCTATCGCAATGAAACAAGCATACAATAAACAATCAAGTAAGGGCACGGGCAAAACTCAAATAAGAGATCTAACCAGAAAGTTCAACTTAAGAACTCTGGTTGGCAAAAAGAATCAAATCAAACGAAGCAACAAAACTCAAACGGCGAAAGAAACAAGCTTCATTTACTAATATGGTCTAAAGTCAAATTTTATAGTAGCAAAATCTTGTTCAAGTTGATTAAATAGAAAGAGGGTTTCGAGACGAAACTCTAAGCGCTTGAATTGCCTGATTCCGATAAACGAGCGAAAAGTTATACTAAAACGAAAATCAGATCAGAAATCACGATCACAAATAATCACGGAAAATCCGAGAAAAAGAAAAACTGACGAACAGGCTAACGAACGAACGTTCGCTGTCTGCGGCTAACGGACGAAAACCGTTCGTTAAAACGAACGTACGAACGGGCGTCCGCTATTTAACTAAACCGGGAAAAAACCGAACCAGATCTAAAAACGGATCTAGGGTTCTAAAAAAACGGACGGTTTTGTAACGAAAACCGCGGCGGCAGCTCCGGCTACCTCGACGACTCCGGCGAGGGCGGTGGCGGGTCCGGCAGTGGTGGTCGGCGGCGACGGGCGGCGGTGTGGGCGGTGGGGCGACGGCAAGGCGCGGCGGTGGGGCGCGGTTAGGGTTAGGGTTTGGGCGGCGGTGGGCTTCGGTTGCAGTTAGGCCTCGGCGGCTCGGGTGGCGCGGCTTATAAAGCCCCCCGGGCGGAGTCCCGCTCGGATACGGCCCGAAGTCAGTTTGACTTTTTTTTTTAAAAATCCGACGTGCAGAATAAGAAAGAAAAGAAATACTAAACAGACTCCAAAAAATTCCGAAATAAATTTTCCCCGTCCTATAAAAAATAAGCCGGACAAGGTGAACATTTATTTGGGCCTAAAATGCAATTTTGAAAAAAATGCATATTTTTCCAAATTCCAATAAAATAGCGATAAAACTCTGGATAAAAATCTTATTTGATTTTAATATTAAATCTTCGATATTTCTTTATTTTGAGGAAGTCATTTTATCCTCTTTCTTTTTTTAAAAGAAATATTCGAAGATAAAATAATTAAAATCAAATGATCCTCTTTTCAAATTTTGAGAAAAACTCAAATATGAAAATAACGAAATTCCCAACTCTCTCCGTGGGTCCTTGAGTTGCGTAGAATTTCTAGGATCTAGCCAAAATGCAATAAAATATGATATGCAATGATGATCTAATGTATAACATTCCAAATTGAAAATTTGGGATGTTACAATATCTGCATATGCTAGGCTCGTCAAGTTTAACCCGAGTATTTCTGCATGTGCAAAACTGGCTTGCAGCCGTTGTATGTGAACGTAGATCTTATCACACCCGATCATCTTATCACACCCGATCATCACGTGGTGTCTTGGCATAACGAACTTTGGCAATAGTGCATACTTAGGGAGAGCACTTGTACCTTGAAATTTAGTGAGAGATCATCTTATAGTGCTACCGTCAATCAAGCAGAATAAGATGCATAAAGGATAAACATCACATGCAATCAATATAAGTGATATGATATGGCCATCATCATCTTGTGCCTTTGATCTCCATCTCCAAAGCACCGTCATGATCACCATCGTCACCGGCGCGACACCTTGATCTCCATCGTAGTATCATTGTCGTCTCGCCAACTATTGCTTCTACGACTATCGCTACCGCTTAGTGATAAAGTAAAGCAATTACAGGGCGATTGCATTGCATACAATAAAGCGACAACCATATGGCTCCTGCCAGTTGCCTATAACTCCGTTACAAAACATGATCATCTCATACTATAAAATATAGCATCGTGCCTTGACCATATCACATCACAACATATCCTACAAAAACAACTTAGACATCCTCTACTTTGTTGTTGCAAGTTTTACGTGGCTGCTATGGATTGAGCAAGAACCGTTCTTACCTACGCATCAAAACCACAATGATATTTCGTCCAGTTAGTGTTGTTTTAACCTTCAACAATGACCGGGTGTAGTCACACTCGGTTCAACTAAAGTTGGAGAAACTAACACCTGCCAGCCACCTGTGTGCAAAGCACGTTGGTAGAACCAGTCTCGTGTAAGCGTACGCGTAATGTCGGTCCGGGCCGCTTCATCCAACAATACCGCATAACCAAAGTATGACATGCTGGTAAGCAGTATGACTAGTATCGCCCACAACTCACTTGTGTTCTACTCGTGCATATAACATCTACCCATAAACCTGGCTCTGATACCACTGTTGGGGAATGTAGTAATTTCAAAAAAAATCCTACGCACACGCAAGATCATGGTCATGCATACAATAAACTATAGTATCATGCCTTGACCATATCACATCACAACATGCCCTGCAAAAACAACTTAGACGTCCTCTACTTTGTTGTTGCAAGTTTTACGTGGCTGCTACGGGCTGAGCAAGAACCATTCTTACCTACGCATCGAAACCACAATGATATTTCGTCAAGTTAGTGTTGTTTTAACCTTCAACAAGGACCAGGCGTAGTCACACTCGGTTCAACTAAAGTTGGAGAAACTAAAACCCGCCAGCCACCTATGTGCAAAGCACGTCGGTAGAACCAATCTCGCGTAAGCGTACGCGTAATGTCGGTCCGGGCCGCTTCATCCAACAATACCGCAGAACCAAAGTATGACATGCTGGTAAGCAGTATGACTAGTATCGCCCACAACTCACTTGTGTTCTACTCGTGCATATAACATCTACCCATAAACCTGGGTCTGATACCACTGTTAGGGAATGTAGTAATTTCAAAAAAAATCCTACGCACACGCAAGATCATGGTCATGCATAGCAACGAGAGGGGAGAGTATCGTCTATGTACCCTCGTAGACCGTAAGCGGAAGCGTTATGAGAACGTGGTTGATGTAGTCGTACGTCTTCACGATCCGACCGATCCAAGTACCGAACTTACGGCACCTCCGAGTCCAGCACACGTTCAGCTCGGTGACGTCCCACAAACTCCGATCCAGCAGAGCTTCGAGGGAGAGTTTTGTCAGCACGACGGCGTGATGACCGTGATGATGATGCTACCAACGCAGGGCTTTGCCTAAGCACCGCTATGATATGACCGAGGTGGATTATGGTGGAGGGGGCACCGCACACGGCTAAAAGATCAATTGATCAACTTGTGTGTCTATGGGGTGCCCCTTGCCTGAGTATATAAAGGAGGAGAGGAGGGGAGGCCGACCGGCCCCAGAGGCGCACCCAAGTGTGGAGTCCTACTAGGACTCAAAGTCCTAGTAGGAGTCCACCAAGAGGAAGGGAGGGAGAAGGAAGGAGAAGGAGGAAAGGAGGAATGGGGGGCCGCCCCCTAGTCCAATTCGGTTTGGGCTAGGGGGGCCGCACGCCCTGCCTTGTCCTGCCTCCTCTCTTCCACCACTTGGCCCATGAGGCCCAATACTTCTTCCCCCGTATTCCTGTAACTCTCTGGTACTCCGAAAAATACCCGAATCACTCGGAACCTTTCCGATGTCCGAATATAGCTGTCCAATATATCGATCTTTACTTCTCAACCATTTCGAGACTCCTCGGCATGTCCCCAATCTCATCTGGGACTCCGTACTACCTTCAGTACATCAAAACACATAAACTCATAATACCGGTCGTCACCGAACATTAAGCGTGTGGACCCTACGGTTTCGAGAACTATGTAGACGTGACCGAGACTCGTCTCCGGTCAATAACCAATAGCGGAACCTGGATGCTCATATTGGCTCCTACATATTCTACGAAGATCTTTATCAGTCAAACCGCATAACAACATACGTTGTTCCCTTTGTCATCAGTATGTTACTTGCATGAGATTCGATCGTCGATATCCTCATACCTAGTTCAATCTCGTTACTGGCAAGTCTCTTTACTCATTCCGTAATGCATGATCCCGCAACTAACTCATTAGTCACAATGCTTGCAAGGCTTATAGTGATGTGCATTACCGAGAGGGCCCAGAGATACCTCTCCAACAATCGGAGTGACAAATCCTAATCTTGATCTCTGCCAACCCAACAAGTACCTTCGAAGACACCTGTAGAGCACCTTTATAATCACCCAGTTACGTTGTGACGCTTCGTAGCACACAAAGTGTTCCTCCGGTATTCGGGAGTTGCGTAATCTCATAGTCATAGGAACATGTATAAGTCATGAAGAAAGCAATAGCAACAAACTAAACGATCATCGTGCTAAGCTAACGGATGGGTCAAGTCAATCACATCATTCTCTAATGATGTGATCCCGTTAATCAAATGACAACTCATGTCTATGGCTAGGAAACTTAACCATCTTTGATTCAACGAGCTAGTCAAGTAGAGGCATACTAGTGACACTCTGTTTGTCTATGTATTCACACATGTACTAAGTTTCCGGTTAATACAATTCTAGCATGAATAATAAACATTTATCATGATATAAGGAAATATAAATAACAACTTTATTATTGCCTCTAGGGCATATTTCCTTCAGGTATCTCAATACCTAGTTCAATCTCGTTACCGACAAGTCTCTTTACTCGTTCTGTAATGCATCATCCCGCAACTAACTCATTAATCACATTGCTTGCAAGGCTTATAGTGATGTGCATTACCAAGAGGGCCTAGAGATACATCTCCGACAATCGGAGTGACAAATCATAATCTCGATCTGTGCCAACTCAACAAACACCATTGGAGACACCTGTAGAGCATCTTTATAATCACCCAGTTATGTTCTGACGTTTGATTGCACACTAAGTGCTCCTCCGGTATTCGGGAGTTGCATAATCTCATAGTCATAGGAACATGTATAAGTCATGAAGAAATCAATAGCAATAAATTAAATGATCATAGTGCTAAGCTAATGGATGGGTCTTGTCCATCACATCATTCTCTAATGATGTGATCCCGTTCATCAAATGACAACACATGTCTATGGTCAGGAAACTTAACCATCCTTGATTAATGAGCTAGTCAAGTAGAGGCATACTAGGGACACTCTATTTTGTCTATGTATTCACACATGTACTAAGTTTCCGGTTAATACAATTCTAGCATGAATAATAAACATTTATCATGATATAAGGAAATATAAATAACAACTTTATTATTGCCTCTAGGGCATATTACCTTCAACATATTCCTTTGACTATGAGATTATGCAACTCCCGGATACCGAAGGAATACCTTGTGTGCTATCAAACATCACAACATAACTGGGTAATTATAAAGATGCTCTATAGGTATCTCTGAAGGTGTTTGTTGGGTTGGCATAGATCGAGATTAGGATTTGTCACTTCGGGTATCGAAGAGGTATCTCTGGGCCCTCTCGGTAATGCACATCATAATAAGCCTTGCAAGCAATGTGACTAATGAGTTAGTTGTGGGATGATGCATTATGAACGAGTAAAGAGACTTGCCAATAATGAGATTGAACTAGGTATGAAGGTACCGACGATCGAATCTCGGGCAAGTAACATACCAATGACAAAGGGAATAACGTATGTTGTCATTACGGTATGACCCATACAGATCTTCGTAGAATATGTGGAACCAATATGAGCATCCAGGTTCCACTGTTGGTTATTGCCCGGAGAGGTATCTCTGTCATGTCTACATAGTTCTCGAGCCCGTAGGGTTCGTACGATTAAAGTTTGATGACGATTTTTTATTATATGAGTTATGTGATTTGGTGACCGAATATTGTTAGGAGTCCCGGATGAGATCACAGACATGACGAGGAGTCTCGAAATGGTTGAGAGGTAAAGATTGATATATAAGACGATGGTATTCAGACATCGGAAGTGTTCCGGAGGGTATCGGGTACATATCGGGTCACCGGAAGGGGTTCCGGGCACCCCCGGCAAAAGATATGGGCCTTATGGGCCAAGAGGGGAAACACACCAGACACAAAGGGGCTGGTGTGCTCCCCATATGGGCTTTCCAAATTGTAGTAGAAAAGGGGAAGGAGGAAAGGAAAAAAGGGAATAGGATTCCCCCTTCCCCCTCTTCCCTTCCTACTCCGAATAGGAATAGGAAAGGGGGGAGGCCGAATTGCTTGGGGCGCCACCTTGTCTGCCTCTCCTCCCCTCCAACCTATATATATGAGGGGGGGCACCGCTAGAACACACAACAAACATTGTTAGCCGTGTGTGGCGCCCCCCCTCCATAGTTGACGCCTCCGGTCATATTCACGTAGTGCTTAGGAGAAGCCCTGCGCGGATCACTGAAGGAAATATGCCCTAGAGGCAATAATAAAGTTGTTATTTATATTTCTTTATATCATGATAAATGTTTATTATTCATGCTAGAATTGTATTAACCGAAAACTTAGGACATGTGTGAATACATAGACAAAACTGAATGTCCCTAGTATGCCTCTACTTGACCAGCTCGTTAATCAAAGATGGTTAAGTTTCCTAACCATAGACATGTGTTGTCATTTGATGAACGGGATCACATCAATAGAGAACTAGATGAAATCCTGCACGTTGTTGCGGGAATATTTTACAATATATTCTAATGAGATTTGCTTATATGGAACATGAAGATTTGGAATAATATGACAACTAAAATAAAAAATACAAATGGTTTATTGTGTAAAATTATTGTATAATTATAAATATTTACTAAATATGAATAAAATGAAATTTCCATGCATGTTTGCATGTTGAGGTAGCATTTACTTATGCATGGGTGCATGCTAAGGTGGGCCTTTTTCCATCCTTGTTGAATGATGAGGTGGCATGCTTACATGTTGAGAGAAATAGGTTAGTGGGGGCTAGCTATTTAGATATAGAAGATGATGTGATGGACAAGACCCATCTGTTAGCTTAGCATAAAGATCGTTTAGTTTTATTGCTATTGCTTTCTTCATGACTTATACATGTTCCTCTGACTATGAGTGAGGGAGTCCTGGATTAGGGGGTGTCCGGATGGCCGGACTATACCTTCAGACGGACTCCTGGACTATGAAGATACAAGATTGAAGACTTCGTCCCGTGTCTGGAAGGGACTTTCCTTGGCGTGGAAGGCAAGCTTGGCGATACGGATATGTAGATCTCCTACCATTGTAACCGACTTTGTGTAACCCTAACCCTCTCCGGTGTCTATATAAACCGGAGGGTTTTAGTCCGTAGGACAACATACAGAACAACAATCATACCATAGGCTAGCTTCTAGGGTTTAGCCTCTCCGATCTCGTGGTAGATCTACTCTTGTACTACCCATATCATCAATATTAATCAAGCAGGACGTAGGGTTTTACCTCCATCAAGAGGGCCCGGACCTGGGTAAAACTTCGTGTCCCTTGCCTCCTGTTACCATCCGACCTAGACGCACAGTTCGGGACCCCCTACCCGAGATCCGCCGGTTTTGACATCGATATTGGTGCTTTCATTGAGAGTTCCTTTGTGTCATCGCCGTTAGGCTTGATGGCTCCTACGATCATCAATAGCGATGCAGTCCAGGGAGAGACCTTCCTCCCCGAACAGATCTTCGTCTTCGGCGGCTTCGCACTGCGGGCCAATTCACTTGACCATCAGGAGCAGATCGAAAGCTATGCCCCTGTCCGTCAGGTCATATTTGGAAGTTTAAACTACATGGCTGACATCCGCGGGGACTTGATCTTCGACGAATTCGAGCCACTGCCGAGCGCGCCGCACTATCACGACGAGCATGATCTAGCTCTGCCGCCGAACAGTGCCCTCGAGGCCGCACCCGCATCGGCTTCGACCCTTAATTCGGAGCCAACTGTGCCGATCAAGGATGGGTGGTTGGACGCCGCCTCGGGGGCTGCAATCCCAACAGCGATCGAGCCGAACACCAGCCCCGCACTCTGCAAGGCTCGTGACTCCAAGGAGCCGGACTCCTCTCTGGACTCTGAACCCTCCGCGCCCCTGCCGATCGAATCCGATTGGGCGCCGATCATGGAGTTCACTGTCGCGGACATCTTTCAACACTCGCCTTTCGGCGATATTCTGAAGACACTAAAGTCTCTCTCTTTATCAGGAGAGCCCTGGCCGGACTACGGTCAGCAAGGTTGGGATACGGACGATGAAGAAATTCAAGGCCCACCCACCACCCACTTTGTAGCCACTGTCGATGATTTAACCGACATGCTCGACTTCGACTCCGAAGACATCGACGGTATGGACGCCGATGAAAGAGACGATGAAGAACCAGCGCCTATTTGGGCCCTGGAAAGCCACCTCGTCATATGACGTATACATGGTGGACGCACCAAAAGATGACGACGAGGAGCGGAAGGATGCACCGAAGGCTTGTTCCCTAGAGAAGCAGTCAAAGCGGCGACGCAAGAGCCGCCCCAAATCCCGCCTTGATAGAAATAACGATCACACAGACCCAACGCTGGAGCAGGGCGAACCACTGCCGGACAACGGCAATCCGGATAATCAAACCGAACAAACAAATTCTATCAAGGATAATGGTCCATACGACATAACGCCGGACAGGCACCCGGAGCAGCAGAATGCCCGTAAAAGGCTTGTTGCCACCGCGAGGAGTCTTAAAAAGCAGAAGCAAAGGCTCAAGGCTGCGCAAGACACAGTCCAAATCAGATGGAGTAAAATACTCAACACAGCAGCGAGGTACAGCGACAATCGCCCCTCCAAGAGCTACCCAAAGCAGAAGCTGCTACCTGAATTCGATGAGGAGGCCTCAGACCCCCCACAACCAAATATCAAAGCAGCCACCTGGCCGGATAGACGACCCCTCTACCAACACAGAGCGGCATACAACGCCACTCACAATACAACACGCGACCCATGCGAGGGCTTGCACCCAAAGGACGGCGCAACAAGATCCATCGATGGACCACGCAAGCACGCCCCAGCATACAATGGAACACAAAAAACATCCGAACAACGTGGTACACCCAGCTACAGGGGTGCCGCACACCCCCTATGTTTCATCGATGAGGTGCTGGACCATGAATTTCCAGAGGGATTCAAACCCGTAAACATAGAGACATATGACGGAACAACAGACCCTGGGGTCTGGATTGAGGACTACATCCTGCATATCCATATGGCTCGAGGAGATGATCTCCACGCCATCAAGTACTTACCCCTCAAGCTCAAAGGGCCAGCTCGTCACTGGCTTAAAGGCCTCCCCGAAAGCTCCATTGGAAGTTGGGAAGAGCTCGAAGACGCCTTTCGGGCAAATTTTCAAGGGACTTATGTCCGACCTCCGAATGTGGACGATTTGAGTCATATAACTCAATAGCCCGGAGAGTCAGCCCGAAAGCTTTGGAACAGGTTTCTTACTAAAAAGAACCAGATTGTCGACTGTCCAGACGCCGAAGCCTTGGCAGCTTTTAAGCATAGCGTCCATGATGAATGGCTCGCCAGACACCTCGGCCAAAATAAGCCGAGAACGATGGCCGCATTAACAAGCCTCATGACCCGCTTTTGCGCAGGTGAGGACAGCTGGCTAGCCAGATGCAGCACCAGCGACCCCAGTACATCTAAAGTTAAAGATGGAAATGGGAAATCACGGCGCAACAGCAACAACAAACGCCGGAATAAAGAAGACAGCACGGCAGTAAACGCCAGATTCAAAAGCTCTCGGCCAGGTCAAAAGCCGCCCTCTAAAGGCACCAGGGATGAACTGTCCAGCCTCAACAAAATTCTGTACCAAGTATGTTAGATCCATAGTACCCCTGGTAAACCTGCTAATCATACCCACAGAGAATGTTGGGTCTTCAAGCAGTCCGGCAAGCTCAACACCGTACATAAGGGGGAGGATACACCAAGTGAAGACGAGGACGAGCCTCCCAAGCAAGACACTGGGGAACAAAAGAAATTTCCACCAGAAGTCAAAACAGTAAACGTGTTACACATGATCAAGGGAAAAAACAACGCGGCACTCCCATGAAAATATACCCAAGTGCCCGTCACCGCGAAGTCCTACCACTGGTCGTCTCAACCGATCACTTTCGACCATCGCGATTACTCAGCAAGTATCCGACGCGCAGGATGGGCTGCCCTGGTATTAGACCCAGTAATTGGCGGATATCACTTCACACGAGTCTTGATGGACGGTGGCAGCAATCTAAACCTAATATATCAGGATACAATCCGCGGGATGGGGTTAGACCCAAAAAAAAAATTCGCCATAGCAATACTACCTTTAAAGGAGTAATGCCAGGCCCAGGGGCTCATTGTACGGGCTCCCTCCTACTACAAGTTATATTTGGCTCCCTCGATAACTTTCGTCGCGAGCATTTAATCTTCCACATCGCTCTGTTCCAAAGTGGCTATCAAGCACTGCTCGGACGCGAAGCTTTCGCTCGCTTTAATGCAATACCACACTACGCCTCCCTCATACTCAAGATGCCCGGTCCACGTGGCATCATTTCAGTGAACGGAAATATCAAGCGATCTCTGCGTGCCGAAGAGAGTGCGACTGCCTTGGCAGCCGCACACTAAAGGTGCCCGGACCAGCGAAAGCATCCAATAGGTCGTCAAGACCTCAGACACAACTAATCAAGTCCAGCGCCGCTATTTATACCAAATAAATGGTCACACCCCTATTTGTCAATACAAGGGGCTCAACGCGCGCAGACAAGTGGCAATTTCTTCTCATCTTGAATTATACATGGTTTCTTTAAAAACTATCTTTTTGCACGACAACTTTTTCACCTAAATTCCTCTCTTTTCCAGACGATCATCATGCTACACCCGTCCAGGATATGGCACAACGGAGACACATGCGCAGACATGCAGCAGGGACCCGCTCCAAGGATTCTTATTAGATTAAGACCCTGCGTAAACCTTTTTTATTGTCTCTTGTTGATACATATCCACCGTTGAGAAGGATGCTGACGTCTTGGCATGTGGCCACGCCAGAATAATGCACGTACGTGGACACAAGGGGCTTCTTACAAAGGCCATTATTTAGGCCCGGTTTATACCACAAAGACCGAATACCTTAGGGAGTGTTCGGCGTCGCGAGTTTGGCCCTATATGCATCAGCTCCGAATCATTGTCTTTGGTCAAATGTTGGGTTTGCCCGGCTCTTGTGTTTTGGTGCCTTACATTCTGCTTTACCGGCTAAGGTAGCACCAGGAGAACTACTGCGATTGTGCCCTGGTTCATCCGGACGAGCACCTCAGTAGAGAAAGCCGAAAATTGACTGTCATGATATAGCGTGAGACTGCTCAACCACTCGATGACCTATTGGAATGTTAGAATTCCTCCGCCTTAACGATGGACCGTTTTCCGGCCAGGCATGTACGCACCCCGGGATCGGGAGAGTGCGGAGCCACCAAGGGCTATCTAGTAGCCCCACTGTCAAACTCCTATAGCTAAGTGAAAGTGCTAAAGCATTATAGTCCGGTTGCCTCGCTCGCTCCGCTATCACCTCCTTAATAGGACCAAGACGTTGGGTTAAGTGTGAACGCGTGTTTTTTGCGAGCACCTCCGCATTATATGCATGGGGGTTGAAGCCGACGGTTGCAATCTTTCAGGTTATACACATGTATACATAAACGGCCGCCCAGGAGGCATCATATTACTTTCAGGCAAAAGTATAAAAATAGCCTTATAAAAATTTATAAAAGCATTTCGCTTACAATGAGATTACATATCACTCAAACATAATATTTTTTGAGCATTGGGTCTCTATCAAACGAGCACCCTCAAGAACTTCTTCAAACTAGTGCTCAGCAGCCATTCGACCTATGGCCGAATCCCGCGCTGCAATAGTGGTAGCATCCATCTCCGCCCAGTATGCTTTAACACGGGCAAAGGCCATCCGTGATCCCTCTATGCACGCCGACCTCTTCATCGCATTAATGCGCGGCACCACGTCAAGGAACTGCTGCACCAAGCTGAAATAGTTGTTCGGTTTTGGCCTTTTCGGCCATAGCTGATCCACAACAGACCTCATGGCGAGTCCGGACAACCTATTCAGTTCAGCCCATTCGGCTAATTGGTCAGTCAATGAAAGCGGATGCTCGGGAGAATGGAATTATGTCCAAAACAACTGGTCCACTTCACGGTCCGTCTGACCCTGGAAGTACTTGGCCGCATCGGCAGCGCTCGCCGCCAAATCCATATACACATCCTGCGAACTCCACAGCCGATCCAGAGAGGCATACCGTGGATCTCCGAACTTCCTCCGCAACATAAAGGATTTCCCAGCTACAATATCCCCGGCTTCCCGCAGCTCCTCCTTCTTTGCCCTCATAGCAGAGCGGATGTCTTTTCTCGTCGCAGCAGCCTTCTCAAGGTCCGATGCCTTCGCTAGGTTTTCCTTTTCAAGAACCCGGCAATGGTCGGCGGCGGCTTTTAATTCTATGGCCATCTTGGCCATCTTATCTCGGCTCTTGCCATGCGCGGCCTTCTCGGCTTTCAACTCTTCGGCCGCCTTCAAAGCAACCGCATTACCAAACCTGCTTGTTCCTTGGCTCGGGCAAGTTTTGCCCGCAAGGCTTCAACAGTGGCAGCTCCATCTGCAGTCACAACATATTAAAAGATGTTGGCATCATGCTGCTCTTACTATGTGGCGTTTACCAGATAATGACACTTACCCTGTGCCTCGTCAAGCCTTTTGTTAACAAGCTCGATGTCGGCGCCTGCCGCATGCAACTGTTGTTTTAAATGGGCAAACTCGCTAGTCCGGCTAGCCACCGGAGCTTCCATCACCTGCACATAGAGTCAGTATGGTTATTACCTGGGAATATGATCCTCTGTTCATTGTTGTTTCCGATGACAACCAGAGTCTCAGGGGCTACTATCTATACAGGGCACACCTAGCATGTGCAGGACTATCATACATTATTTTACGTACCTCAAAGCCTGCCAGTAGACTCATAAAAGCTTCATGCAATCCGCTTTTGGCGGACGAGATTATCTCCATCACCGTATTCATCAGCACACGGTGTTCATCTGAGATGGCCGCTCTCCCCACCAACTCCCTCAGAACATCCAATCGCACACCAGACGGTGCCGGACTCTTTTGTCCGCTCTCTTCAGGAGCCGGACACTGGGAGCTTCGGGGGTCAATGGGATTATCTTCTGGCCTCACCGGACTCGGAGAGGCCCTCCGCGATGACACTTCGGGGTCGCCCGCTTCCAGAGCGAAGGAGTCCGAAGGAGGCGTTTCGCTCTCCATCATCTCTGGAAGAAGATCCCCGAAGACGAGCTCATTTGAGAGGGGCTACGGCCCGAACTACAAAGATATATGCGGTGGTTATTTTCTCAGAAGAAAAAGATGGCATACTTGTACTATTAAAGTATTTCGGGTCACTTACGACTCGTTGGAGAATTGATCCCCCCGCGGACTTTGTGCGGCAAAAGCACCCCCAAGGTAGGACCCTCTGTGGGAGACTTCTTCTCCCGTTTGGAAGCTTCGGCTTCCAAATCCCCGGGTGCAGTCCTTTTCCTCCTCCGGTCGTCTTCCTTCATGGAGACGCTCGCTCCCTCGGTTAGAATGGGCAGCGTTGGGGGCCCGCATCCGCCCGTATTACCCAGTATCTTCCTTCAAGGGCTCCGGGCAAGGTGCGACCTGGAGCATCTTTTCCAATACCGGATTGTCCAAACCCTCAGGGAGGGGGCCCGAACACCGAATCAACTTCGCCTTTGTTAGCCAGTCCTGGTCAACAAGCGAACTCTCAGAAAAAACTTCGTAACATATGAGACATAGTATGTTCGGCCGGAAGATTCCTTACCTATTCGGCGGCGCGGTTACTGCTCAGGCCCACGTCCTCGGTGATTTCCGGACACTCTACCTGAGGTCCAAAGAATGACTTGTACATCTCCTCGTACGTCAGGCCGAGGAAATTTTGAATGACACGCGGTCCCTCGGGATTGAACTCCCACAAGCGAAGGGGTCGGCATTTGCAAGGCTGGACTTGACGAACCAGCATAACTTGTATTACCGCAACCAAACTAAAATCTCCATTGAAGAGATCTCGAATGCGGCTTTGCAGTATAGGCACGTCCTTGGATGGACCCCAGCTCAGACCTCTGCTGATCCATGACATCAGTTGTGGTGGAGGGCCCGAGCGGAAAACAGGGGCGGCCGCCCACTTGGCACTTCTAGGAGCCGTGACCACTCCTGTTGCCATAATTCAGACACCTATGGAATGGAACCTTTGGGCCATGGAGCTCCTTGCATATTGAGGCACCTCCACACGCTACATGTTGCCCCTCGATCATCTTCGGCTTTACTTCAAAGGTCTTGAGCCACAGGCCAAAGTAAGGGGTAACCCGAAGGAAGGCCTCACACACGACAATAAATGTCGTGATATGAAGAAAGGAGTCCGGAGCTAGATCATGGAAATCTAGCCTGTAATAAAACATCAAACCCCTGACGAAAGGATCCAGAGCAAGGCCTAGACCTCGGAGGAAGTGGGAGACGAACACGACGTTCTCGTTGGCCCGAACCAGTATAAACCTTGTGTCCCTCGTGTTATTCTTTCCATAGCTCAGATCTTAGTGAGGCGGAGGGGCGCAGGTAGGTAGGAGGCGAAATCTCCGTGCGCACCCCAGTGTTCGAACCTCAAGGGTCTGCCGGAACCCGAAATCCGACATTTGGCGCGCCAGGTAGGGGTGCGCCGGAGTTTTTTCTTCCGCCACCGCCACGGCCTACCTCGCGATGAGTAGCGCATCGCCGACTCCGGCCGCCGGCGCCAGCACGGGGGCCAGGGGGCTCCGAGCCCTAGCCCCAGCCCGGCAACGGGTACGGTGTCCGGACAAGTTCAAGCCAACGCCGCCGCCGCGCTATAGCGGCGCGACAGATCCGCTGGCCTTCTTGCTGGCGAGCGAGGAGGCCCTCCTCGAAGCCGAAGGTGATGATAGGGTCGTGGCCAACTGGCTCCCTGTGGCCCTCACCGGTGCTCCGCGCACATGGCTACTCCACCTGCCGGCAGCCTTCGTGGCCTCACGGGAAGAGCCCCGCAGCCTCTTCCCCGCCCATCGTGCTACACCAACACCCCCGGTCGTTGCGGCCCTCCTGGGTGGCTCGCAGGCGCCGCCTACAAGTCACCATGTCAAGCCGTTCATCCGCCGGGTCAGCGCCGCTTCCACGCGGCAGGGGGCTCTCCCGGACCGGGCGGCGCCCGAGACCAGCCTGACCTTCAGCTCGGAGGACCACCCCAACTCGGCCTACTCGGGTGCGCTCCCCATGCTGTGCACCCCCACCATCTGCCAGGTGGCCGTCACCATAACTCTCATTGATGGCGGTGCGGGCCTCAGCATGCTCTCGGTCGAGGCCTTCAACCTCCTCTACATACCCCTGGAACGGCTGCAACCCAGCCGGCCCTTCTCAGGCGTTGGGGGCGGATCATCCAGCTCCTTGGGATAGATCCGGCTCCTAGTAACCTTCGGCACCTACAAAAACTTCTGCACGGAGCTGGTCGACTTCGACATCGCCCCCATCGGCCTCCCCTACAATGCCATCCTCGGCTACCCAGCGCTGGCCCAGTTCATGGCCGCGACGCACCCGGCGTACAACCTCATGAAGATGCCCAGGAGCAGCGGTGTACTCACCGTGCACGGGGACACCGGAGACGCGCTGCGGGTGCTCAAGCTCGCCTTCAAGACGGCGGTGTCGGTGCAGCCCGCCGACTTGGAGACCCCCGAGCCCAAGGGGGCTGCACCCGCCAAGAAGAAACAGTTGTTCATCCAAGACAAGGCAGAAACCAAGCAGATACCCATCGATGAGGACGGGTCCACCAACGCCACTTTCACCATAGGCGCCAACCTCGAACCTGAGCAGGAGGAGGCCTTGGTCGGGTTCTTGCGCGCAAACAAGAAGGTATTCGCTTGGGAGCCTAACCAGTTGGCAGGGATCCCTAGGAGTGTAATCGAGCATCACCTCAATGTGTGCCCCAACGTGTGCCCTGTGAAGCAGAAGGCTAGGCGGCAGTCCACAGAAAAGCAGGCCTTCATCGTCCAAGAGACCCGCAAATTAGAAGCCGCTGGGGTCATTCGCAAGGTCCGATACCCGGATTGGTTGGCCAACCCTGTCGTCGTGCCAAAGAAGGGAGGGAAGGAGTGCATGTGTGTCGACTTCACCAACCTCAACAAAGCATGCCCGCAAGATCCGTTCCCGCTCCCCCGCATCGACCAGATCGTCGATTCCACCCCGGAATGCGACCTGCTATGCTTCTTGGATGCCTTCTCTGGGTATCACCAGATCAAGATGGCGGTAGAAGACGTCGAAAAGACAGCCTTCCTAACCCCGTGTGGGGTGTACTGCTACACATGCATGCCATTCGGGCTGCGTAACGCAGGGGCAACCTTTCAGCGGCTGATGCACATCACCTTGGGCCCGCAGCTCGGGAAGAATGTTGAAGCTTACGTCGATGACATTGTGGTAAAGTCTCGGGAGGCCAGGACCTTGATACAAGACCCGGAGGAAACCTTCGCGAGCCTCAACGCAGTGAACCTACAGCTCAACCCAGAGAAGTGTGTGTTCGGAGTCCCCTCGGGCAAGCTCTTGGGTTTCCTCGTGTCCCACCGAGGCATCGAGGCTAACCCAGAAAAGGTCAAGGCGGTGGAAGACATGAGCCCGCCAAAGACCCTCAGAGAAATGCAGAAGCTCACGGGGCGCGTGACTGCGCTAGGGCGCTTCATCTCCAAGTTAGGGGAACGAGCGCTGCCCTTCTTCCAGCTAATGAAGAAAAAGGGGCCCTTTGAGTGGACTGAAGAGGCCGACAAGGCGTTCCAGGATCTCAAGAGATACCTGACCAGCCCACCGGTCATGGTGGCTCCGCGCCCTCAAGAGCCCCTGGTGCTTTACCTCGCCGCCACTCCCTACTCCGCCAGCGCAGCCTTGGTGGCAGTTAGAGAGGAGCATCGAATCAAAACTGCAGCAGAAGCCCGGGACAAGGCAGAACAGGAACAAGGAAGGCCCACAGAAACCGCCACCGCGGCTAAGGAGGATCAGCTGCCGCAGAGGAGTGCACCGGAGGCGGAAGAGGCCCCTCTCCTAGATGGCCAGTCTCAGGAGGCCTCATCGCCTCAAGAGGCGCCATGGTCTCCGAAGGGAGCCACCAGCACTGATGCACTCCACCTCGTTGAGCACCCAGTGTACTTCGTCAGCACGGTGTTGCGGGATGCAAGGGCACGGTACCCCATGCCTCAGAAACTCCTCCTCGCGCTACTGGTGGCCTCGCGCAAGCTGCGGCACTACTTTCAGGGTCACCCCATCAAGGTCGTCTCGTCATACCCCCTGGAGAGAGTGCTCAGGAGCCCTAACTCAGCTGGAAGGGTTGCTGAGTGGAACATAGAACTGCAAGCGTTTCAGCTCGAATTCAGCATGACCAGAGTCATCAAGGGAGCAGCATTGGCGGATTTTGTGGCAGAATGGACGGAGGCACCAGGCCTCAAGGTAGACGAGGATCGGTCCCTCTTCCCGGGAAGCGAGGCGCCAGAAGGCTGGGTCATGTACTTCGATGGGGCGTTCTCCAGGCATGGCGCTGGGGCTGGGGCGGTGCTTATATCGCCCACTCAGGACAAGTTCTACTACGCTGTGCAGCTCTGTTTCCAGCAAGGTGAAAAGGTCTCCAACAACATAGCGGAGTATGAAGGTTTAATAGCGGGCTTGAAGGCCGCAGCTGCCCTGGGAGTGAAACGCCTCACCATCAAGGGCGATTCGCAGCTCCTTGTCAATTTCTCCAACAAGGTGTACGAGCCGAAAGATGAGCACATGGAGGCCTACCTTGCGGAGGTCCGCAGGATGGAGAAGCAGTTCTGGGGGTTGGAGTTGCAGCATGTGCCCCGTGGCACCAATCAGGAGGCCGACGACATCGCCAAACGGGCGTCCAGGCGGTTACCTCAGGAGCCTGGCGTTTTCGAGGAGCGGCTCTTCAAGCCCTCAGCCCTGCCGTCAATGTCAAACATGGCTCAGCCTCAGGAGGAGCTCCCCTAGCCACCTGCCAGGGGAGCTCCGGCCTGTGGCCCGGCCTCAGGAGCACGCCTGCTCCTAACGATGGAACCTCGGGAGAGATGCTGGATCACGGAGCTCCGGAGTTACTTAACACAAGGGACCCTGCCGGAGAAGGAGGAGGAAGCGGAGCGAGTGGCACGACAGGCCATGGCATACTGCATCAAGGATGGAGAGCTCTACCGGAAGCGACCAAACGATGTATCCCTGCGCTGCATCTCTAGGGAGAAAGGGATGGAACTGCTGGAAGATATACATGGCGGAGACTGTGGGCATCGTTCATCATCACGGACCCTCGTCGGCAAGGCATTCCGCAGTGGGTTTTATTGGCCCACCGCGCTCAATGACGCCGTCGAATTAGTGAAAGCTTGTGAGGCCTGCCAGTTCCACGCCAAGCAGATCCATCAGCCAGCAGGAGGCCTGCAGACTATACCCCTTTCGTGGCCATTCGCAGTCTGGGGGCTGGACATCTTGGGCCCTTTTCCTCGGGCGCCAGGGGGCTATCGCTACCTCTATGTCGCCGTGGACAAGTTCACCAAGTGGGCTGAAGTAGAGGCTGTCCGCACCATTCCCGCGGGTTCCGCGGTCAAGTTCATCAAGGGCATCATGAGCCGGTTCGGGGTGCCGAACCGCATCATCAGGACAACGGTTCGCAGTTCACCAGTAACCTCTTCAAAACATACTGTGCTAACCTTGGAACGCAGATATGCTATGCTTCGGTGGCGCACCCCCGAAGCAATGGCCAGGCCGAGCGAGCCAACGTAGAGGTCCTGAGGGGCCTCAAGACCAGGACGTTCAAGAAGAAGCTGGAGGCCTGCGGCAGAGGTTGGTACGACGAGCTTCAGTCTGTGTTGTGGTCCATCCGCACAACCGCGACCAAGCCAACTGGAGAGACCCCGTTCTTCCTGGTCTATGGAGCCGAAGCGGTCCTCCCTCACGAGGTCAGACGTTGCTCCACGCGGGTCCTGGCATTCGACGAGGCGTAGCAGGACACCATGCGGGGGATGGACCTTGTGCTGGGGGAGGAACGTCGCCGAGAAGCCGCGCTACGAGCGGCGAGGTACCAACAAGCATTGCGGCGATATCACTGCCGCAACATCCGCCCCAGAACTCTTGAGGTAGGAGACCTCGTGCTCAGGTGGGTTCTCTCCAGGGAGGGGCTGCACAAGCTCTCTCCCATGTGGGAGGGCCCATTCAAAGTTGTTCATGTTTCTAGGCCCGGCTCCGCACGCTTGGAGACTCAGGAGGGGGTGCCGGTCCAGAGCGCATGGAACATCCAGCACCTCCAGAGGTTCTACCCCTAAAAAGGCCCAGAGCCTGTGAAGAAGGCGAATGCCTGTGAAGCTGTCGCGTTTTGGAAAAGGCCCTGAGCCTGTGAAGAAGGCGAATGCCTGTGAAGCTATCGCGTTTTGGAAAAGGCCCAGAGCCTGTGAAGAAGGCGAATACCTGTGAAGCTGTCGTGTTTTGGAAAAGGCCCAGAGCCTATGTAGAAGGCGAATGCCTGTGAAGCTGTCGCGTTTTGGAAAAGGCTCAGAGCCTGTGAAGAAGGCGAATGCCTGTGAAGCTGTCGCGTTTTGGAAAAGGCCCGGAGCCTGTGAAGAAGGCCAACGCCTGTGAAGCTCGCCGCCCGTGACACTCTCACGTAATAATGAGTTGGGGTTGTACACGCCCCGGAGTCTCAGGAGCGCCGGCCTCAGGCCCTGGGGCTCCCTCCCACGCCCAGTGGCAGCACTTAGCTCCGTGCTGGTGAGAAGACGTCGAAGACTAGATTAGGTGCCGGACACGGCTTTTCATTTGCTTTCCGCAGTTGGCTTGTTCCTTCTCGTTCGAAGTTTTATTGAAGTTGTTGCCGTCTTTGGCTTGTGGTTCTTCGACTTTTTAATCTCCTGCCTTGATTTCTCTTGTGCAAGGCCTCGTGAGGGGGGGGGGCAGCCGAGCGCCCTCGCGAGTGTTCCTATCCTAGTCGTTCAAAGGGTTCGCGACCTGGGCCCATTACAGGAGCACCCCTCCAGTCCGTGCCCCACGGGCACCGCGACACAAACACAGGGCCTGGGTCGGTCGCCCCCCACGGCTGGGGACGGGAACTATCCATGCGCAGGTACGTAGCCGGAAGGTACGATAACGGAAGCAAAATGATGATTAACAGCAATAACCCAAACACGCCCCCGCGGGGCTCCACACTACTGTCTTTTTTACGCAGGAAAAAGGAAAAGAAAGAACAAATCAGGCGCAGCTCGCCTCACACCGGCCCGCAGGGAAGACCTGAGCTGCCTCCGGGGCTCAGGCAGACTCCCTCTCGCGCTTCACCGGGGCGCGACGGCGGGCGGACACGCTACCACCTCCCAAGTAGATACGATGGCGTGGAGGCTGACCGCGGCCACCGCTAGAAGAGTCGCCGCCTGAAGAAGAACCGGAGAAGCTTGGGGAACCCTGAGCGCCGCCAGCCGCGCGAGCGCTGCCCTCTCCATCATCGCCGGAGCTGGGTTCCCAGCCGCGGTCGTCGCCCTCGGGGCAGCACCCTGCGCGGCGACCATCTTCCCCCAAACACCCTCACGTAGAGGGTGGCATCGCCGTCGAACTTGAAGTGCAGGGTGCACCGACGGCTCAGGCCACGCCCGCGGGCAAACGTCTGCCAACCGCGGGCCAGGGCCAGGCTCCCGGCTGCGGAGACCTCCAGTGAGGCCCATGCGGCCCGGCTGCAGCAGCCGTCGGCCTGAAGCCAAAGGCCGCCCGGGGCGCCGGCCGAGAGCTCGCCGAGGAGGAAGCGAGGAAGTGGAAGCCGGGTGCTAGTCGGCTCCGCCGACCACACGACAAACTCCGCCAGCACCTCAGCAGCGCGAAAGCGCGGCCTAGGGGATGCGCAGCCGGAGCACGCCCCCGGCCACAGCAATCCGCCCGTCGTTGTGCTGGAAATCGCCTCCACGGCTGCGAGGAGCTGCCATGGTGGCCACAGGATGTTTGCGAGGGCGCCCTCGGCCGCGCTTGGGCGGGGGAGAGGCGGGCTCAACCTGGCGAGCCTTCCCCTTCTCTACAGCCGAGAACTTCCTTGACGAGGCCATGAAGAAGAAGGAGAAGCAAGGGAGGATGAACTGGAAGGGCGCGCGCCGATCCGTACGTATAGCTGGCGAGGGCCAACCGACGGCCCCCACGATCGCAGGTAATTATGACCCGCTTTGCATGTAGGGACTTGTCCAATCCGTGCAGTTGCCGAGGCGCCATGGGGAAGTGGAGACACCCACGTCCAATCAACCGCCACACGGCGCCCAAGACCGCAGGCTGTTAGGGCCCGCGGTGCTTTGCTCTTGCCCTTTCGCCTCCCTGCACGGCCAAGCCTGGGCACGCCTTGGGCCCGGGGCTACTGTCGGCATTCTAGGAACGGGGGTCCCCAGACTTGCCTGCCTGCGGCCTGCGGCGTGGCTCAAAGGGGGGCCCAGCACGGCCCATCTTCATCAACACAGACCCGAGACCCTCGCGAGGGGCCAAGCCTCGCGTGGCAGACGACACGGAGCTTCCTCAGGCACGGCCTCGTCAGGCTGGCTCGCGAGGAGGCAGAGAGATCAAGGTGGGGTACCTCATGAGGTGCCCGTGACGCAAGCCATGACGACCAAGGGCGCCAGGCGAGTGCCAGCCCACGCAGTGTCCTCCTTTCCCCTTTGGTGCAAAGGGGGCAAGCGCAGCCGCGGAGTACCGAGGCATCAGGCAAAGGTTGCCATTTCGGTGCAACAAGACCAAGACCAGGAGGACTGCAAGACGGAGGTCATCGTGGAGCCCAAGACGGCGTCACCACCAGAGCTTTGTGCAGGCGAAGACTACTTTTGTGAGGATAGCTGGTACTAGCTGTCCCCCTTCAAATTAGCCCGCCATTGTTGGCTCCCTTCCCGCTCGATATTTGGGAAGAGGACCAGGGCCTCTATAAATAGGACCAGCCACCCACAAGAGGTTAGGTTCAGAGGGGGGACAATTGAGAAGAGAGAGAGAGAGAGAGAGAGAGAGAGAGAGAGAGAGAGAGAGAGAAGGGTGACTGAACTCCTCCCAGCGGTTCATCCCCCCAGCCAAGAACAGACCCTCGCGAGGCTGTTCTTCCTTGTATTGTTCATCATCATCAGCCCAAGAGGCAATCCACCACACCACACACTGGAGTAGGGTATTACACCACAACGGTGGCCCGAACCAGTATAAACCTTGTGTCCCTCGTGTTATTCTTTCCATAGCTTAGATCTTAGTGAGGCAGAGGGGCGCAGGTAGGTAGGAGGCGAAATCTCTGCGCGCACCCCAGTGTTCGAACCTCAAGGGTCTACCGGAACCCGAAATCCAACAGGAAGTGTAGAGACCGAACCGGTAACATTTATGATCCGGCTTCGGGACTTTGTAAACCGGCGGGCGCCACCCATGTATATAAGGGGACGACCCGGCAGCGGTTCAAGGTACAGACAACAACTTGAGAGCCAGACAAAGTGGATTCGCTCCCTGGCCTTCGAAACCCTAGCAATACCAATCACGACTAGACGTAGGCTTTTACCTTCCTTGAAGGGGCCGAACTAGTATAAAACTCCCCGTGTCCCCTTGTCCGGTTTAACCCCTTTAAGCTAACCCGTTGTGATGGCTCCACGACTAAGTCCTTTCACAAGGACATCTGCCGTGAAAAACCCACGACAGTTGGCGCCCACCGTGGGGCTATCGCATGATGCTTCCGAGTTCTTGAAGGGCAGCTTTGATGGACTCAAGGGATACGCTGTGGGCCGGATGACGAAGAGTCGTCGCGGCAAGCTCTACATCGACAACGCAAGATGGGGTCCCGAGGCCGATTCAATTGAATATGGGTACCGGGTCCCCTTTGGTGGGATTCATGTCTTCATCGGCAAGATTGGCGAACCGGCCCCTGAGCCGGACACCTGCACCGGCATCATCAAAACGGCTCAGCGTACAAGTTCTTCGCCAGTTCAGCCCGTGATGAAGCACGTCTTTGTAGGTGCTATCCATGGAGCAGAATACAAGGACGGACCGGCGTCCGATGGAGAAACCGTTGTCTGTTCCGACGACGAGTCTTCTGGAGAAACCGAATCGCTCTATCAGTTACAAGATGGCCGGATTGGTGGGGGATCCGAGGGCAACAGTATTCCGAACCTCCCTGATCTGCCAAACCGGGCCGCTATCTTCATGGCCGGTACACAGTCAGCGCCTCACTCATCAACTGCTGCAACAATGCTCTCCGGTTTAACAACGATCACACCGGCGGGGGCAGGAAGCTCTGCGCCGCCTCCGGCCCAAGTCCTGTCTGACTTGTTTGACGCTTTGGCAGCATTGATGACCGTAGAGGTGGATGCAGCAGCCAGGGATCAGCACAACGCGGAGATTGCAAAGGTAAAGGATCAGATAGCCCAGGCTAAAGCGGACCTAGCGGCGGAGAATGATAGGATGGCTACAGAACGGACTGAATTGGAAGCACGGGCCTACCGGATTAGGCTGGATCAGAACGCTTCCGAAGTGGTCCTAAGAAGAAGGTACTGATCACATCTCCCATCGGGTTATGAGCCGCGGAATCTCTTCAACACACCAGGAGCAGGGGCTAGTCACCAGCCAGTACTTAACCGGGCAGAGGCACCAGGAACAGGAGCGCCGGTTCAACCGCGCACGATGGACCCACCTCGTCAGAACAACATTGTGCCACAGTATGTACCAACACCTCCCGGGCATTATTCCAACCCATTGGACAATATTGTGGCCGCCGTTCCACGCCTGGCAGCTCTCCCAACCAACGGCGGATCACCAGTCGCGATTGAGGCACGTCAAGCCAGAGATCTCCTTCAAACGGTGTTAAATCAACAGCAGGCATATTCACACAGTCGCGAGAGGATTCATTCCACTCCCTGTCCGAGCAGGAGCTATAGCAGACATGTTGAGGATGAACCGGCCGTGTCAAGCAGTGCACGCCGCCGTAATTCGCGGTGAGGACACAACCCGGCAGGGGGAGGTACTAATGCACAGGATGTTGTGGATCACGACCGCGCGCGTCGGGAGGCCGAGCTAGCGGCTCAACACGGAGCGCGTCAACATACTCCGGTTCACCCTACCGCTTCAGTAGATCCAGGTGTGGTATTCAGTTCCTTAGGGGTGCCATGTCTCACCCCCGCTTTGCGTAATGTGAGATTGCCCAAGGACTTCAAGGGACCTCGTAAGGTACCAAATTACACCGCCGATTTACAACCAGAGGCATGGGTTGAAAGCTATGAGATGGCAATGGAGAATTTAGATATGGATGAGGCAATATGCGCTAAATACTTCACCATGATGTTGGAAGGAATAGCTCGTACTTGGTTGAAGAGCTTACCAACTAACTCCGTCGGATCATGGGCTGAGTTGAAGCACCGGTTTATCCAGAACTTCAAAGATACTTGTAAGCAGCCCATGTCAATCATGGATCTGGCCGCTTGTGTCCAAGAGGAGGGGGATTCCACGACCCATTGGGTCAAGCAGGTCTCAGCGATTTTACATTCATCGGATCATATCAATGCAAATACTGCAATACTAACGTTGGAGGGCAATTGCCATTTTTTGCCGCTCAAACAGAAGTTAGGGAGGCTCAAACGTCACTGCAATGATATGTCAACGCTGATGGCCGCTTTGGTTAAATACGCCGATTCAGATAGTACCAAGGACCCGGACTCAGAGGAGGACAAACCAGGGAAAGGGAAGAAGAACGGCAACGCCAAGGGTCAGCAGCATAATCCGGCAGGCCATGGGAACAGTGGTAAGCGCAAGGCCGACAGCAGCTTGGACTTTGTTGCTAACACCAATGCTTAAGAGAATGGCCAGCGCCGTAAGGGCAAGCAGCCCCAGAGGGGCGGAGGTTCAGGCCCCAATTTGGAGCGCCTATTAAATCAACCCTGTCCAAAGCATGGATCAAAGGAGAAGCCAGCATCACTCTTTGGAAGGACTGTTATATCATGCGGGATTTCAAGAACTCCAATATGTTCCAGTATGATAATGGCCCGCCCGGCGGTTCAGGAGGTGGTTTCCACGGGCCGGGTTACGGAGGTGGCGGTTCCGGTTTAGGGTTTCAAGGCAACCAAACCGGACACATCAATCAAGGGCACCAAGGCAACCAGGGAGGTTACAACCATCAGGGGAACCAGCAGCAGCAGCAGCAGTCGGGTTACCAGAGCAATCCCAAGCAGTTAAACAGCGGGCAATATCATGTCTTCACTACTAGTTTGTGTAAACGCGATCAGAAGCTTCACAAGAGGGCATTAAACTCTGTTGAACCGGCAGTGCCTCAGTATTTGCGTTGGTCTGAGCAACCCATTTTGTGGAGTAGAGAGGATCACCCACCCCGGGTTGACAATCCGGGTCACTTGGCCCTGGTGGTGGCCCCTCAAGTTGGGGGGTACAAGTTCACCAAAGTGCTCATGGATGGGGGAAGTAGTATCAATATCCTATATTATGATACATTCCGCCGTATGGGGTTGATAGATAAGAATCTTAAACCGTCAAATACCATTTTTCATGGTGTGGTGACTGGTAAATCTGCATATCTAGTGGGCAAGATAGCCTTAGAGGTGGCTTTTGGAGATGACTATGGTTCGAGGTCAGAAACATTGGCTTTTGAGGTGGTAAAAATCAAAATCCCGTATCACGCCCTGTTTAGGCGGCCGGCTTATGCTAAGTTCATGGCGAGGCCGTGTTATGTTTATCTACAGCTTAAAATGCCGGGTCATAAGGGGACTATCACGGTACATGGAAGCAGAAAGATCGCTTTGGAGTGTGAGGAAGGTGATGCGGCTTATGCTGAGTCGGTTTGTGCCACGGAGGAGTTGAAATTCTATAAGGAGCAAGTTGATCCGGCAGATATGACCTCTTTGAAAAAGCCGACTACGGAACATGATCCGGCGTTGAAGTTCAAATCGGCTACAGACACTAAGATGATTGATTTTGTTCCTGGCGACTCATCCAAGCAATTCAGCATCAGCGCTAACCTGGATCCCAAATAGGAAAGCGCGCTCATCGAGTTCATCTGTGAGAACCGGGACATCTTTGCATGGAAACCTTCTGACATGCCAGGTGTACCAAGGGAACTCGCTGAGCACACACTTAACATTGATCCTAAGTTTAAACCGGTCCGACAGTTTCTCCGCCACTTCAATGAAGAAAGATGTAAGGCTATCGGTGAAGAGGTAGCTCAGTTGTTGGCCGCAGGGTTTATCGTGGAGGTCTTTCATCCAGAGTGGTTGGCTAATCTGGTGTTGGTTCTTAAGAAAAACGGCACTTGGCGTATGTGTGTGGATTACACAGATTTAAACAAGGCTTGCCCTGCAGACCCCTTTGCTCTCCCTCGTATTGATCAGATAATTGATGCTACGGCAGGTTGTGACCGTTTGTGTTTTCTGGATGCTTATTCTGGTTATCGTCAGATCAAAATGGCGGTTAAAGACCAGGACAAGACAACTTTCATAACTCCCTTTGGAGCCTTCTGCTATGTCTCCATGCCCTTTGGACTCAAGAGTGCCCAGGCAACTTATCAGCGTTGTGTTCAGAATTGCCTTCATAAGCAGATTGGGCGCAATGTTCATGCATATGTGGATGATATTGTGATAAAGTCCAGAAAGGAGGAAACATTGATAGATGATTTGAGAGAAACCTTTGACAACCTCCGGGTTTACAAGATGATGCTCAATCCGGAGAAGTGTGTCTTTGGTGTCCCGGCAGGTAAGCTCTTGGGTTTTTTAGTGTCAAACAGAGGCATTGAGGCTAATCCGGAAAAAATTTCAGTGATCACATCTTTGGCTAAACCGGCGTGTATCAATGACGTTCAACGTCTGGCTGGCCAGATTACAGCTTTGAGCCGTTTTATCAGTCGTCTCGGGGAGAAGGCCATCCCTTTATATCAGATGCTCAAGAAAACAGATAACTTTGTCTGGAGCGAGGTAGCTGATAAAGCGTTCGAGGATCTGAAGAGACAATTAGCTGAGCCGCCCATGCTTGCAGCGTCAATCGATAAGGAGCCGTTATTGCTATATGTGGCTGCTAATGCCCGAGCTGTCAGCGTGGCTATTGTGGTGGAGCGCAAGGAGGTTGGCAAGGAATATCCGGTTCAATGACCGGTTTATTATATCAGTGAGGTGCTCATTGAGTCAAAGCAGAGGTATCCACATTGGCAGAAGCTGGTATATGGAGTGTTTATGGCAAGCCGGAAGCTTAAACACTATTTTCAGGGCCATCCCATCATAGTGGTCAGTTCAGCCCCTCTGGGAGATATCATTCAAAACAGAGAAGCAACTGGCCGGATTGCCAAGTGGGCTATCGAGCTTGGACCTCATGGGCTCAAATATATACCCCGCACAACAATCAAATCCCAGGCACTCGTGGACTTCATCAATGATTGGATGGAGTTACAGGCACCAGAAGAGAAACCAGATAATACGTATTGGACTATTCATTTTGATGGATCCAGGCAGTTGGAGGGCTCGAGGGCTGGAGTCATACTAACTTCCCCACGAGGTGACAAGTTTTGTTATGTCCTCCATTTAATGTTCCCTTGTACTAACAATGTAGCTGAATATGAGGCTTTGCTCCATGGTCTTCAGATGGCTAAGGAGATGAACTTAAGCCGGGTTAAGTGCTTCGGCGATTCAGATCTGGTGGCTCAACAGGTGTCTGGCACTTGGGATTCTAAAAACCTACTAATGGCTGCATATCGACGAGAGGTGGATACAGTGGTTGGTCACTTTAAGGGTTATCAGGTGGACCATATAGATCGGCGAAAGAATGAAGCGGCAGATGCTTTAAGTCGTCTTGGTTCTCAGCGTAAACCGCTTCCACCAAATGTCTTTCTTGATGTATTGCATAATCCGTCAGTCAAGGTACCAACAGAAGAAGAGTTGGCTATTCCTGATCCAGAGGCTCTATTAGTGGCAGCTTTGCACATCATACCAGATTGGACAATCCCATATCTGGCTTACATGAACCGGGGCGAGTTACCAGACGATGAAACGTTGGCTCGATAGATAATCCGGCATTCCAAGTCCATGACCATACTTAACGGGGAGTTACATCGTTACAGCGTTTCAGAAGCAATTCAGCGCTGTGTTTCTCCTCAAGAGGGTTGTGAGATTTTGCGAGAAAATCATGAAGGGGATTGCGGTCATCACGCCGGTTCAAAGTCTTTGGTTGCTAAGGCTTTTCGCCATGGTTTTTAATGGTTAACAACACATGCCGATGCGGAGGATTTGGTTAAAAGATGTGACGGCTGTCAAAAATTCGCACGTCGTGCTCATGTTCCGGCTCAGGAGTTGAGGATGATTCCAATAACTTGGTCGTTTGCGACTTGGGGGCTTGATATGGTTGGACCCTTCAAGCGATCCAAGGACAAAAAAACCCACTTATTAGTGGCAATTGATAAATTCACCAAATGGGTGGAAGCAGAGCCAGTCAGCAAGTGTGATGCGGCCACGGCGGTTCAATTCATCAAAAAGGTGATATTCCGTTTTGGTTTCCACACGGCATTATAACTGATAATGGTACTAACCTGTCAAAAGGGGAGATGGAGGAATTTTGCCAATGTGAGCACACCCGGCTCGATCTAGCATCAGTGGCTCACCCCCAGTCTAATGGTCAAGCAGAGAGGGCAAATCAAGAAATTCTATGAGGTATCAAACCCAGACTTATGGTTCCTTTAAAGCGAACGCCGGGTTGTTGGGTTGAGGGGCTACCTTCTGTGTTATGGAGTATCAACACCACACCCAATAGGTCTACGGGCTACACACCTTTCTTCATGGTTTATGAAGCGGAGGCGGTTCTTCCTAGTGACATCCGTCACGACTCGCCCCGTGTGACAGCCTACGTTGAAGCTGATAATGAGAAGGCACGTCAAGACTCCCTGGACCTGTTGGATGAAGAGCATGATCTTGCAGCAGCACGTTCGGCGATTTATCAACAAGATCTCTGACGTTATCACAGCCGCCGGGTTAAAACCAGAACTTTTCAAGAAGGCGATTTGGTGCTCCGGCCCATCCAGGATCAGACTGATATGCACAAGTTATCCCCACCTTGGGAAGGACCCTTTGTGGTCAGCAAAAATCTGCACAACGGGTCTTACTACCTCGTTGATGTTCGAGAGCACAAAGACTCATGTAAATCGGAGGAGGAGACCAAGCGACCATGGAATATAGCTCTTCTTCGGCCTTACTATACTTGAAGCCATAGGCTCTCCATATGTACATATTTATGACGATGTATATATCATATAATAAACCGGAGCCTCCGTTAAAGCGGGGTATCTGTTCTTTTTAAATCCTGTGTGTGCTTACAAGAGTTTACTGACAAAGCGGACTTTTTTGTTAATCCGGTCTTAGTAGCCGCACGGATATAAAGAAAATCACTAGGGGGCTTGGTCATATCTGAACCATAGCTACACCTCTTGATCGGTTTGACACCACGAAGGGATATCACTAGGGGGCTTGGTTGTTGTCACACCATAGCTACACCTCTTGATAGGCGTTTAAACCACAAAAGAAAAATATGTGGAGCCAAAGAGAGTGTTGCACAAAGCACAGACTCAAACATGGGCACACACTAAGCACAGCTCACAAAGTTACTTGGGGGCTCTTTTTGCAAAGCAACAAAGAGTTTGAAAGGACCCTTGTAATTGGCTATCAAGCCACGGCTTGGAAGCCTGGTGTATTCACCTAAAGCCCCGGGTTAACCTGCCTTCATCAAGTAAGCCACTCATGTCTAGGTAATCCTGGTATGACCCGCCGAACATTTGACAAGTCAATATTTTACAGACCCTAAACTTGTCAAAGTTAAAACGACGATTGGTTAATTGGAGGCCCATCTTAAAAGGCTTTGTTAAATGGTTTAACTCAGAGGCGTGGCAACCCATGAAAGCCTCGATTTGGAGCCTGGCAGCTCGTAAAAAGCCTTGCATATTTCCTTTTTGAGTTTTATTTGTTGAAATTCATAAGTGTCTTCTGATAACCCGGCGTCCTTGACCCGGCTTGCCTTTCAACTACAAGTTGTCGGCACATAATCAGTCATAAACCGGTGTTCGTTGACCCGGTCTGGTTTTCCTAAATCGCCAGTACTATAAAGAAAACCCGGTAATTATCCCGGTCCGGTTTATTATATAATCCAGCATTATAAGGATGGGGTTATCAATGTTCCGGATTGGTATTAACACCTTTGCCGTATACACCGTTGGTCAACCAATGAGGTATGTTGCACATATTGCTTTTTATACAAACACTTCGCTTATTCATCTACGTATTGTATACTTGTTGGGCATCATGACCCGTCTAGCGGTAAACCGCTAGATACTTTTAAGTTGTTGTACCCAGGAACACAATTCATCATGGGCTATGTATAAATATATCCCAAAAGGAGGAACAAGTTGTCATGAGGTATTAAAAAACATGCTCGATGGCATGGCAGATAACGGATTTTTGGCTATCATATTACAAGAAGCTTTCAAAGCGGCTCCAATTGCATAATTGTTTTTCAAAGTATCGGCACACAGTAGCCAGTAAACCGGTGACCGGTTTAAGACACTTCGTATGGACGGTTTGATGGTTGAGGGTCAGTTGGTGTGGGCACTTCTTCATCCCTCCCCAGACGCTGGAAATCAACCGTCGACCAATCGATTCCAGTTAAAGCTTGAAACACTGCCTCTTCATGGATAAGATTGGATGGGTTAACATCAGGAGCATAAGTGTGCTTACGAATCAGAGGCACAAGTTCTTCAACTTCATGGATTTCGGCAGGCTATCTTTTCCCTTTAGCGTCGTAAGCCGGTTGAAAATGGGACAAGTCTGTGTCTTCGGCCAACTTGCTGGCTACTGGCTGCATCTCTTTGGTCAGCCGTCGTAGGTCATCATTGTTGAAGTCTGAACCGTCCTCCTTCACGCCTGGATATCCTTTAATGATGTCCTCTGCTTCAAGGTCTAGAATCCAGGCTTTGGCTCGAATAAGTGCGGTTAAAGCTCCTGCTCTAGCAGCTGCTTTCTTCAATTCGACAATCCGGGCTGGTAACATGGCCAGCTTCTAAAGTGTTTCTTTTATCAGGGTTGGTGCCGGTTTGTTGTAAGCCGCCATGCAAATAGCCCGCTGAGACCCAGAGTACAACTGTTCAATCAAAGTATACGCCGCTTTGAGCTTCATCCGCATGTCTGTACCAAGATGAGCAATCCGAGTGCCTGCCAAGGGTTTTATATCAAAATTCTGGCCAATGATAAGGTTCATTGAATTGCGCAGAACACATAATGAGATATTTACCAAAGATAGCAGGAGTCATAGCGTTGATTTGCCGCTTCAAGCCAGCTAGTTCATCTACAATTGGTTTCAGGGCTGCCTCGGCGTCTTCAGCTCTTTTGGTTAAACCGGATTTTTCAGTTTCCCAGTCAGCACGATCTTTGTTGAAAGATTCTTTCAGCTTTTCCATTACGACCACGGCTTGGGTCAGCTCCTCTTTGGCTTTTGCAGCTTCTGGTTGTTGTGACTTCACATTCTCTTGCAAGTCAGAGTTTCGGGCATCTCTATTCCTCAATTCAGCCTGCAACATTGAAGGTATATTAAACAACAGAATTTATATATGTACTAAGTACAAAGCGTATAACAAGTTATACACTTCATACTTGGGGGCTAATGCCTACTTGCTCTCAATTATTACATTTTATACAAGTCTCCAGAATAATGCAAGCATTATCCTTGACACTTGGGGGCTAATGTACGTATGTTCTAAAATGGATGCATGGATTAAAAACCAGATTAACTTGCCAAGTTAAACCGGCCTTTGGGGGCTACACTGCGGAAAGCTATCTAATTGTTAAAAGAGGAGTCTTGGTTCTTATTAGAGACCTGACATTTTGAGGGCCGATGATGAGAAACTTAAAGTGCTACAAAGACCCGGTTTATGATTAACATCATAAAACGGCCCTTGGGGGCTACTTGGGCTAGTATTTCAACTTTGAATCAACGAACAAAGGGAGATGAAAATACCTCATATCGCTCCTTCATCAAATTCACCAAACCAGCTTCATAGTCCCGGTTTGAGTGAAGACGGTTCAAGAAGCCAGAATGAAGTTCTTCAGCGTTGAGATGAGCATAATTCGATAAATCACTACTCCATTTGCCTTTTTCCCTAGCAACCTGTTCTTCCTTGGCACTATGTTGAGCCAAGATTACGGGATGGCCAGGAGAGCTGTGGCCCATTCCAGTAATGATAACATCATCTCCTTGACCTTCAGTGTTTTTGGCTGGTGATAATGGAGTCTCAGCATCTCTCATCGGACTAGCACGGTTTGGCTCGGCTGGTTCAGTGTCAGGCGCGGCAGGTTCAGCGTCTGTTGGTTCATCCGTGTGTTGGCCTTGAAGGGGCGGGTCATCAGAGGCGGCTTCAGGATGAAGGCCCTCCGGTTCACAAGTCTGGTCCGGATCACCTCTTGGTTCCTCTTCAACAGTGGCTGGGTCTTCGGGCGGATTGTTGACCTCGAGCTTTCTTGTTGGGTCTAGCTTTGGCTCTGCAAACAAAATTAAAGAGAGGGTTAGCATTTTATTCTAGATTTACAACATATTGAGATGAAAGGTTACAAAGCTTACCCAGCCACAGTTTTCAGAGGAGGGAGTTGAGTTGCTGTTGATTCACCAAAGGATGAGGGAGGTGTCACCTGATAATTTGAATCGAACGGATTAATAGGTTGTCTGAAATAACCTGCCTTGGGATAAGAATTGTCAGGAGTAGGAGAGACCTCAAACTGGCGCTTCCGAACCGGGGTGTCAGGTAAACCGGTTGAAGTAACCTGTTGGCCACTATGCCGGGTTGTCCGGCGAGCTTCATGCTGCTGAGTCTTCAAAATAAATGTTGGATCCAAATGAGCAAGAGGATGAGAAAAGCTTACTTTTCGGACTGCTTGACGGGTTTTTTGTGTTGGCTTAGAGTCTGAACCGGAGGAAAGGGTAATTACCTCTACATCATCAGCTTGATTGCCTTCTGCGTCCTCCTGAGGAAGATCATTGTTAATGAGATGCATGAAAAGGGAGCCAAGTGAGTCAAGTTCTACCTCAACTTCCGGATCATCAGCATCATCATCAAGTTCCATGTTAATCCGGTCAGCCGTTTTCCGTTTTGACGTCCGTTTGACGGCTTTGGTTTTGGGGCGAGAAGGATTGACCGCTTTATCCCCAGTTGGCTTTACTGCTTTTTCTACGAATTTCTGTTTCCAAAAGGGATCATCACCCTGTACATACATGCGCAGAAGAAGGATTACAAGCTGAACAAATTAAAGATATCAAGGATGAAAAGGAAGTATAGTACTTACAGCAGGCGGTTTGTTCTTAGTATAGAAGGGGTTCAATCCGGTTTGACTACATACTACTTCTGATTCATTCAAAATTTTCTTTACACTTTCGGTGACCTCTTCATAGGTCACCTGAATGTTGCAATGACATTGTGGGTCTTCAACATCACCGGTATACTCACACATTAAACTGGGGCACCGGCTTAGCGGCAAGATGCTCCAAGATATCCAACAGCACACGAAATCAATGCCTGTTAAACCGTTGGCCATGAAAGCCCGAAGTTTGGCGAGTTGAGGGGCATATTTGGCCCTTTCTGCAGAGCTTAAGCGTTGCGGCATTGGATAGGTGTTGGAAAGCCGGTGATCACGAAAGCCTGGGAGGGGATTCTCATCTTCAGGAGACGTATCTTTGCAGTAAAACCAAGTCTGGTTCCATTCCTTAGGATGGTTGTGCAGTTTGGCATGAGGAAATTCAACTTCTGTACGCTTCTGAATTGAGACACCACCAAGTTCAGTGTTGGGGCCATTTACAAATTTTGTGCGCCGGTTTAGGTGAAAGAAGTCCCGGAACAGCTCCGCAGTTGGTTCTTCTTGTAAGTACACTTCATAGAAGACTTGGAAGTTGCATAAATTGGAGACCGAGTTAGGTCCGATATCTTGAGGATGAAGTTGGAAACTGGCAAGCACATCCCGGTAAAACTTTGACCCTGGCGGTTTGAAGCCACGGCCCATGTGATCAACAAAGACAACCACCTCACCCTGCCTTGGGGTTGGAGGATTTTCTACTCTTGGGACTCGCCATTTAATTTCAGTTTTCTTAGACAAGGTGTCGATGTTGACCATATCGTTCAATTGTTCCTCAGTGACCCGGGAACGAGCCCAATTGCAAGCGGTAAATTGCTTGGCCATTGTGGAATAAACAAGCTGGAAACGAAAGGCCGGTTTATAAATCACTCATGATGACGTATAAGATGCAATGGAGTAAAAGATATATTGAGTTATGAAATTGCATAAATCAGAGACCAATGAAAAAATGGATAACAAGGCAATACCAGAACAGGGGTACCCAGACACTGTTAAACCGGAGTACAACTATGGAGGTGAAAGTCTCCTCCGATTTATCGGAGGGCTAATGGTATAGATTGCTTATACAAAGTTAAACCGCCTATATTGGTGTGAGGGGAAACAGATCTCACAGGTTTATATAAAAATTTCAGATCTAAGGTATGACAGAAATTGGAAAATATTCAGGTTCAAGCTTCAGGTACTTAAACAGTTCAGTAGTTCCAGATAAGTTGTTCTTGATATAAAGAGGGAGTTTAATGAGGAGAATATGATTATGGCTACAGTCGCGCAAGAATAACAGATCCAGCCTAGCCTCGAATGCTACAGATAAGAAAAGAAAGGAATAGCACTGAAGTTTTCGATGAACTCCAACGAACAGTGAAACCCTAAAAGATAAGATCGGGGTGGAAGTAAAAAAAAGGGTTACCAGTGTCACAAGAACGGCGGAGAGATGCCGCAGCTTTCTGGTTCGATCAGGGTGATGCAGCGGCCGACGGCGAGGCAGAGGCGAGGCTTGTCGACGGCGGCGGCGCTCAGGAGCAGGGACCTCGCGAGGAAGAAGAAGAAGAAGGGACGAAGGGGTAGCAGGAAAGAAAAGAAAAAGGGTCCCCTGCCCCTATTTATAAGGCGAAACGATACAATGGCAAGTACGGGAATCGAGGAGCTCAAAAAATGGATAAGTAATAATGGTGTCGCTTCGATGACTGGATATGCGTTAATGAAGGTAATCCTGAGCTTTAATGAACAGATGACGTCAGGGCGGTTTGTTAAAGACCTGGAGCATGACGTCACGGCGGTTTACAAGATCAAGGTGAAAATGTAAAAGAGGAATTTTTCTAAGTGATGAAGATTGACATGAACCGGTTCAAATCAATCTGGGGCCTAATGTTGGGGATATTACTACTGGGCGTAAACCGGCCAGGAGTATCCGGATTAACTTTATGAAGATTAGAAGCCTATGAAGATGTGAAGATGATGGCGCTTTACGAAGGCCCAAGGCCCAGAAGTGAGTTAAGGCATGTAGATATAAACTGGCTTAATCATGTAACTTGCTTTGTAAGATAGGAAGTGTAGAGACCAAACCGGTAACGTTTATGATCCGGCTTCGGGACTCTGTAAACCGGCGGGCGCCACCCATGTATATAAGGGGACGACCCGACAGCGGTTCAAGGGACAGACAACAACTCAAGAGCCAGACAAAGCGGATTCGCTCCCTGGCCTTCGAAACCCTAGCAATACCAATCACAACTAGATGTAGGCTTTTACCTTCCTTGAAGGGGACGAACTAGTATAAAACTCCCCGTGTCCCCTTGTCCGGTTTAACCCCTTTAATCTAACCCGTTCCGATGGCTCCACGACTAAGTCCTTTCACAAGGACACCTGCCGTGACAAACCCACGACAGTCACCATGTTGTCGTGCCGGCAGAACTCTCCCTCGACACTTTGCTGGATCAAGAGTTCGAGGGAAGTCATTGAGATGAACGTGTGCAGAACTCGGAGGTGTCGTACGTTCGGTGCTTGATTGGTCGGAATGAGAAGAAGTTCGACTACATCAACTGCATTGTCAAACGCTTCCGCTTTTGGTTTACGAGTGTACGTGGACACACTCTCCCTCTCTCTTTGCTATGCATCTTCTAGATAGATCTTGTGTGAGCGTAGGAAATTTTTGAAATTGCATGCTACGTTCCCCAACAATTTGATCCAACTCGGTCAGACCGAATAGAAGAACTCGGTGAGACCGATTTAGTTCAAAATATGAGCGTTAGGAATCTTGGTGGGACCGACTGGAACAACTCAGCGGGACCGATGTGCTAGGGCTAGGGCAAAACCTCATCTCGGTGAGACTGATTGCTTGAACTCGGTGAGACCGATTTCAGTAAAGAGCAAACAGAGACTTGGTCAAGCAAACTCAGTGGGCCTGATTGCACATTTCGGTGAGACCGAAATAATTGCAACAGGCGACAAAGAGTATGTAGGGCCATCTCGGTGAGACCGAGATCCGTATCGGTGTGACCGAATTGTCTAGGGTTTCTGGCAGTGGCTAGGTCAAATGAATTCGATGGCGCCGGATAGATCAAATCGGTGGGGCCAAGTTTGACTTTGAGTTTTGGACATATGTGGAAATGAGAAAGTGGCTGAGGGTTTTGGAACAATACCACTAAGCACTTTGAGCAAGTAGACCATTAAGCAACACCTCATCCCTTTTTAATAGTATTAACTTTCCTATGGACTCAATGTGATCTTGAACCACTAAAAATAGAAATGAAGAGTCTTGAGCTTTTGCCAATCTTTGTCCTTAGCATTTTGAAGGGGTTCCACATCCTCTTGTCCTTGCCACACCATTGTTGAACTCATCTGAAATACACTAGGTAAAGATATTAGTCCAACAAAAGATATGTTGACATTAATTACCAAAATCATCCTGGGAGCACTTGTGCTTTCAGTGACCCGAGTGAAGTTTATCCGAGTGAGGGTTGCTTTGTGGACCGAGTGAGGTGATCCCTCCTACAAGTGCCCATGCCGATTGACAAAAAACCCTTGTTGCTGACATTATCTTGGGCCATATAGGACGTGAGCTTGGGCCTTCATGGTCTTTGTTGGGGTTTATATCTCTGTGGGCCTACCTAGTGGAGGATAACCTCATCCACAACCTTCGCTATAAGTTCTACATTATGCATACCTCCAATTAAAATATTTGTTGCCCTCGCTAGTCTAACAACATCCGCAATAATCTCTATTTTGACCATGTTGCTAACACCCCTAATCACTGTGTTGTTTCATCACAACAACAGTGAAATATTGGAAAACATATTTGTGAAATCGTTCAAATCATTTTACTAAAGTAATCGCAATTTTGGAATAGTGAAATATTTTAAATCAGTTTAATTAAATATTTAAATTAACCTTTTTTAATAGTGAAAATCACTTTTCTGAAATAATTTAAATCTCTGGAATAATGAATATTCAATATCCAAATGATGCAAATCTCTGAAGTAAATGAAACATTACAAACCACTTGTCTGAAATAGTGGAAATAAATTCCTGAAAAGTTAAAATCACTTCTCCAAAATAATCAAATTTTCTGGAATAATGAAATATATTTGCATCATTTGGATATTTTGTCAAGAAATGTTTATTTAGTATGTTTACATTACCGACATATGAATACAGAAATCCAAATTTATTACATATACAGAATATATAGATATCCCAGAATACACAGGGAGGTAGAGCAGTAGGAGCATCGCTGCGCGTGGATCAATTCAGACCCAAGCACCTAGCAAGTGAGGTTGTTCCCCGGGTCGACGCCGAACTGCTGGCAGTAGTCCGTGTAGTAGCCCGCCCGCGCGCTCACCAAGTCTGGCCTCTTGCCGTCGCACTCCACGTCGCCGTTGATTTTCCTGGTGGTCTCGCCGAACCCCTGCGGCACGGCCTGGTGCACGTTGGTCATCCAGAACCAGAAGGCCGCCTTGAACGTTAGCGCCTGGTCCTGCGCCACCGTCTCCGGGCTGTTGAGCCCGTCGAACCCGGTGCTCTCCCCGGCCGCCCCGTAGTTGTAGTTCCACGACAGCTGCAGCGGCCCGCGCCCGTAGTAGGCCTTCCCCGGGGTACACGGCCACTGCGTGTTCGTCTCGTCGCAGTAATCCTTGCTCGGCCCTTCGTTCTCCTCGATGGAGCACATATCTGCACGCAAGTTACATACAGCCAGCTTAATTATGGAGAGGTAAATTCGTCCGGTTTTGGTAGTAGTTAGTTAGTTGGAGGTGAACTTACGCCCAGTCTCGTGGGTGAAGTGGGCGAAGAAGGCGGCTATCTCCCTCTTGCCGTCGTCGCTGGTGCTGCCTTTCCCGAAGTCGGGGTTCGCCTGGGCGCCGTCCAGGAAAAACTGGCGCGTGTAGAAGCTCTTGCCGGGGCACCCGTCGGCGGCCTGGGACTTGATCCCGTCGAAGAACGCGTCGGTGACGACGCTCTCCACGGGATCGCCGCTCCCGCCGCCGCTCGCCGTGCACGGGCCTGACCGACAATCTTGTCCGCAGTAGCTGGCATCGGTCCCGCAATAACCGTACTTGCTGCAGCACTCGTTCGGCTGGCAGCCGCAGTTCTGCGCGGCCACCAGCCCGGCGCCGGATAGGACTAGTGCTGCTAGCCCGAGAGCCAAGATCGCCATGGGCGACTTCGCCATGTCGAATCAAGGTCTGATTGTTGAGGCTGTAGCAGCTGCTTGCTTACGAGGTAACTGTGCATGGCAAGGCGCGGCGGCAAGCGGTTTATATAGACACAGCAAGTTTGATCTTGCGGACGACTATGGCGTCAAGGTTGGGCTAGATCAAACCGACCGTCGGTCACAGATTCACACGGTTCGTCGACTATCAAGACTTTTCTTTGCAGGGGTCATGTTTCAAAGCATAATCTGATGCGTAGCCTGCACTTGCTGTCGCACTGTACGAGAGTTCGGCAGTTCAAGACCAAATGCTCGTCGTGTTGAACGGGGAACTAATTCCAGTCCCGGCGTGCTGCTCCCTCCAAGTTCCATCTTTTTTCCACGTCGGTGCTTGGTAGCTAGTGCCGTTACCCTTCTGGTACGTGTATTGTGCGTTTGTGCTCACTGCTTAGTAGTCATTTCTTCTCTCTGCGCGGCCAGGAGTGAGTTACGCAGAAAACAGAAGCTTCACAGAAAGCGCGAGTTTATTGATACCCAGCAAGACAGCACAAAACAGCTTGATCAGTCTAGAAAGGAAGACTCTTCATGGTCAGTCCACTGTGGAAATGCTGGCTCATTCAACGCCTAAAGTAGGTGCTTGTTACTGTCAAAGATTGCTAAGAGCATCTACACCCATAAATCGCAAAATCCCTCCCCGGACGCGTCCGCAGATAATGAACGATCAACACACACAAAATCATTTCCACAATCAGATACCCCATTTACAAATAATCAACTCCATACGATCACATGCAACATAAAACTATTTTGTCGGTGACTGTCCTTGTTGTTCCAGCCATGTCTATGTCCGGCAGCCGGTTGCGCCCTTCGGAGTGAAGGGGCGGTCGCCGGCGAGGTAGAGTAGGCATGGGACACGCACCAACGTCTCTCATGCCCTACTCTTCCTCGTCGGATCCCAGAGCCTGCACATTGCCGGTGGGCGTGAGATTGACGATGGATCCGTCGTGGTTGGAAGCCGACACGTCCACCACGACGGTTGTGGTGCGAGGGATCACCGGTCACCGTTGTGGCGCCAGAGAGGCGACTCTGCCTCGTCGGCGTCTGTCGTGAGGACTGCCGTGGTCTCTCGCTCGCTGCCTCGCACGACGAGCACGCCGCGCTATATTTTCATCAGACATGAAGTGCTTGTGCACCTTCGCCTTGGTGCGTCAACGAAGCGGTTGTGCATCCGCCACGACGTTCGGACGCTAGACAGACCGCTCTGCCTCCGGCAAGGCAGCGACCACGCGCCTCGCGCCGGATCCATGCACCATTTGGGAGGACGCAATGGGTTCTCGCACGGATGGAGTCCGTCACTATTGGGCAGGCTTCTCCGGGGGGCGGCGGAGCGCAATGCGGACAACCATCTCCTCCTCGGGGCCGCGTGGGACAAGTTCCGGTCAACAGATCAGGAGGTGTAGGACTCACATCAGCTACCTGCCATGCCGAAGAAGGCCAGAGATCACCAGAAAAGGGAGCTTGGGAGGGGAATGGAGGGGGAATGCGTCTAGGGTTTCGTCTGAAGTGCGGATCAGGTTCAATATATGTGGGGTCGGGTGGCCACAGTCGGACTGATCCGAGGTGGTGGGTGCGTTTGTATGTCGCATATCCGTCCTAAATATGGGCAGGATACGAGGGTTGCGTGTTAGTCTGGGCTTTTGGGACGGATTTGCCATGTCTGGTTTTGTGGCAATTTTGCGTGCAACAAGAGTTCGGGCAGCCCACCTGGTCGTTTGGATTGGATATATATGGGGTCCGGTTGTAGATGCTCTAACTATGAGAAGACATGTTTCTCATGTTGCTATCATAAACAAGAGTGTTGTATTTTTTTTTTGAAAAGTAATCCATTATATTAATTAAAAGTAATAGTTTTATAATTGTTTGTTCCAGGCTTACAACAGTCACCACGTAGGGTGAAACAGGAATTACAAGTAAACCCGAGTAATAAAAGTTAGTCCATGAAAATTATATAAAAGTCCTTCCCTCGAAAAAAATTATATAAAAAATGCACCAAAACCATATAAAACTATTGTAAACATGACATGAATACTTCAGAAATTAGATACGTTGAAGACGTATCAAGTCACACCCAGTATGTGCAAAATCCTGGCTCGCTTTTCTTTCTATCCTATCAAAAAGTTCAAGCAAACCGAGTGGATTTAAACAATTTTTCCTCTTTCCAACTTAGTCGCAGCCTGTCTGCCTAGATGGTCACGAGAGAGTTCGTTAACAAGATTCAATCGGACAAAGAGCCAATTATAAGGGAGTCGAAGAAAAGTAATCCAAACTAACAATTTAACTTGATCCGATTCAAAGTTTTTAAAGCAAAGACGAAAAGTATACTTTTCGTTCTTAACTCTTCGCGAAGTCTAGATTTAGTCCCTCAACTTTAAAACCGGACAACTTACGCTCCCAACTTTTAAAACCAGACAAGTTCAGTCCCTTGTTTGCGCAGACCCGGTATAGCTGCTGACTCAGCATGGTTTTGACCGGCCTTCATCCACGTGGCAGTATTTCTCCCTCCTATCTTCTTCCTTTTCATATTGGCTTATTGAGATACTTCATCGAACACCTTGCATGCACTGGGTTCCACGGCCAGGCCACGGAGGATGCACGCAAGCCACGCGCGGTGGAGCTACCTCGTGCTCGTCCTCGACTTCCTCTTCTCCACTGCCTGGGAGCACGTGGTCGGGGGTGCACGGGCGAGGGAACCCAGTGCAGGGGCGGCGACGGGGAGAAGCTCAAGAGCGTGTCGGCCACCTCCATCTGGCGCACAGTAGCAGCGGGACGAGGCAGCACCACGGGCATACTGGGCGGGGTCGCGGCGCTCCCGTGGAGCCTCTCCAAGGCGACGGTGGTGGGCGTGGTGCGGCTGCTGGTGGACAAGCTGGTGCGCCGGCGTGCGTGTGAACTAGCGAAGCAGCACGAGCAGCTCTGTGTCCGCGCGGGAACACACCAGCGATCATGCTGTTGGACACGGCGTCACGAACGGACATCGGCCAGAGCGTACCCCTGCGGACCAGCGCACATGGCGCACCACCATGCAGGAAGCCAGGAGACTCTGCTGTAGAGATGCTGCTTGGCTGGTGCGTCGCGTACGCGTAGCCGGCTCGTGCACGGCGTTGGTGTACGCGGATTGGTGAGCCAGCAGGCTAACGCAGGACGTGCAAGCAGCCATCCACATATGTGCGTTGGTGTATACCTGTGCACATAGCGTGGTGCCACAGTGCAATGCATGAAGCTGTGTGGTGCAACGAAGCTGGATGGAGGCGTGGTTGATGGAGGAGTCCCGATCAAATCAGGCAACAACGGCTGGTGGACGACGGGCATTTTCCTCGGACGCCGCGTGCCGAGCCAAACAGCCATATCGCCCGGTTGTTGCGGCCAGCGCTCCGTTGGTGCGGCCAGCGATGCCGAGCTGCGCTGCATCCTGGGGAGTTACGACCAACACGGGGGAGAGCATGACGGAGATGTTGATGCTGAGCTGCACTGTCCAGAGCCGTGGCTTTCTTTTGGCCTAAGCGAAGCAGCACGCTGGCGCACACACGGTATGGCGCACGTGCATGAGCAACGTGAGCACCGGCGGGAGTAGCCACCGCTGTTTGGTCGTGGACGGCGCATATAATGCGTGCTAGGTGTTTGATGAAATGCCTTAGTAAGCCATTGTGAGGAGGAAGAAGGAAGGAGAGAGATAGACTGCCACGTGGACAAAGACAGGTCAAAACCACATTGAGTTAGCAATGATACCGGGTTAGGCGAGACTAGGGACTAAACTTAACTGGTTTCAAAAGTTGAGGATGTAAGTTGTTCGATTTTAAAGTTGAGGGACTAAATTTAAACTTTACCAAAAGTTAAGGGACGAAAAGTATACTTTTCTCTAAAGCAAAATAACTAGGAGTTTTCGAGTCTCGCTGGTCAATCAGACTTAAAGTTTCTTACAAATTTCACTCAGCATTCCAAGGAAAATTTAACACCTAAGTTTTTCACTCGTTGCCTTTTCCTTTTTCCTTTTCGGCCTCGGCCTTCAGGGTGTCTGGCACTCTGACTGGATCAATGAAAGTATCCAAATCAATGAAATCGGGAATCTGGCTTGCAGCTTCGATAAAGGTCTCCAAGTGGTCTTCAAAGTTTTGGCCCTCTGTATTCCCAGATCCAACTGCTTGAAATTTCTTCTCATTGATCTTAGGAATGTGAGAGTGAGAGCAAGGGCAACATCAGGTCCATGATGTGCAACGCATTTCTTCCATTGTGTCACTCGGTCTCACACTTGCGCAAGTTGGGATAGGCAGGCTTCTAGTTCTCCATCAAGTTCTTCCCCAGGGCGCATGTCTGCATTGATTTCCTTCATGGATTCCTTCACTCCGGCTACATGGTCCCTTGCCGCTTCAGCATGCTCCTCTAGCCAGATGAAAAACTCTGCTGCCGAGTGGATGCCCATGGGGTCTCCTTGATGTCCATCCCGTATGCTTCAAGTTCTGGGTGAACCTTATGCGCCTCCTCACTTGGATCAGAACAAAATTCTGCACAAGTGAAGGTTAGTGACAATGAGTAAAAAGAGGTCAGTTTGAATGTCACTCGGCAGGAAGACAATCATTACTTCAAGTTTCTGCTCAATTTTCTGGTTAACGTCATCTAGCTTTTTTTTGGTAATGGAGGTATACCCCCGGCCTCTGCATCATAATGATGCATGCGGCCATTTTATTAAAAATGCAGGAAGTATCATCATAAAGGTCTTATAGCTCACAAACAGAGCAAAGTCATAGCACAAAGATCTGAAAAAAATAAAGGGCCTCAACCGATACGGTGATAATAAGGACAAGCTCTCTAGCCCTCTATCCTATTATGTGAACGTCATCCGAACCGGTTAAATATAGGCCGAGCCACCATCTCCCATTGGTTGCACCCAGTAAGCAAAGGCTCCCTGGAGTCTATAGGAGTGAGTAAAGACTACGTACGGATCCAAGATGTAACGTCATCTAGCTGGTTCACAAAGAAAGTTTAAGCTTCACCATTACGGTGACTGAGTTCACCAAGATCCTTCTCATACTGCATCTAATCTTCTCCATGATATCCGACAGTTGCAAATATTTTATGTGCCAGTCTGTGTATGACCATCAAACTGTTTTTGCAGCTCATCAACCACTTTTCGGAGATGGTCATTGAGTTATTTGACTTCTTGGAATTCATTCAAACTCGCATATGCTTTTCTAATCTTTTCTCGGGCTTCTTCCCAAGATTTGGCATGCTCAACATATTTTTCCTCCAAGGCTTTCTTCACAGATTCTAGAGAGATGCAGTTCCTTAGTCGTTTAGTTAAAAGAACGTTTCAGACATACATTTATTGGAATGAGTCTTGTTCGGGATCAGGCGAAAGGAAAATAACAAGTTCACTTAGATAATAAAGATTACCTCCCATGGCAGTTTCTTTTTTTCTAGCAGCTTGGTATTGCCCTTCTCGTTCTCGGGTTCCTGGCGCACCTCTTCCATCTCCCTTTGCAGCTCACATACTTGGATCCTAACTTGCAAGATTTCTATTCAAAGTCAACAACCATTTAAGTTATTCCTCTCGGGTGACATATAATCTGAGTGAAGCCATGGATCTAAAGCAATTAATCTAGATCTATGAAAGCCTTAGAGGACAGAAATTTGAAATTGTGTGTTCTCTTTGATACTTATTCAGAATTGACTGGAATTTGAACAATAGACTACTATGAATATACTTGATTTTCTGTAATGTTTTCAGATTTTTTTTTGGGCAGTACAAATTTTCGTCCAAAATTTAAACAAATCTGTACAGAAATTTGAAATCCCGTTTTCTCTTTGATCCTTGCTTAGAATTGGATTAAATTTGAACAGTGGACTTCTGTGAACGTACTCGATTTTCTGTAATTTTTTAAGATTTTTCTGGGCATGTTGATTTTTGAACAAAATTTGAATTTTTTGGGCATTCAAACAAGATTGCATGGGCTGCTAACATTTTGTTTTTTGTTTAGGGGTATTTTGGACCTTTCCACCCTCTTATTTCTATCATACCGTAAAGATATATCATCAAGTAAGTTTGGGGCATTTTATCTAGAGGCATAGCAAAGATGGGGCATTTTATCAATTGCAATATAAGATGGGGCATTTTGGCTGGGGCAGAGCAAAGGTAGGGCAAAATCTCAAGTAAAAATATAAACTCAATGGAATGGCACAAGAGCAAAAGCAGCCAGGTCAAGAAGGAAGCCCAACAAGAAAAGCCCATGATAATAGAGGCTAGACTGACTCACTCCCTCTCATAGTCCACCACGGATCCATGGACCAAAGGTTACCAATCCTACCCCTCCCAACTACCATCTCAATCTAGAAGAGGTTGCATCTTTTGTGGATGCTGACCGCTATGTTTGGCTTGGTGATTTACTGTATTTTGTTTGTATGCCTTGAAACATTTTGCATGAATAAACATACTTTGTTCCACTAAAACAAACCTACCATCCCAAGGGAAGCCTTGGTCATTTGTCAAGAACCCATGTCCCCTATAAAGGCCACAAGGGCCTGTAACTCACTCACTAT
>NC_057797.1:594730052-594733156 GCF_018294505.1 Triticum aestivum
AGAGAAGTTTAGAGAGCATGCATGTCGAGTAGCCTCGTTTGACTCGGGCCTACCACTGAACCTCTCTCGACGCCTTATTAACATAGGACCATGTCACGCTTCGTCGAGTCGACTGCACCTATTTATAAAATATTGATGACTTAATCTTATCATGTATGACAAACTTCACTATAAGGTCATTGTACAGACCCCCAATTAAAATATTCATTAGGCTTGCTAGACTAATGATATCCGTAATAATCTTGATTTTGACCATGTTGATAAAACACCCCTAATCACCATGTTGTTTTCCCTACAACAACAATAAAATATTGGAAATCATTTATATGAAATTGTTAAAATCATTGTACTAAAATAATTGTAATTTCTGGAGTAGAATATTTTTAAGCAGTTTTATGAAATAGTTAAATTGATCTTTTTTAGTAGTGCAAAACACTTTTTTGAAATAATTTAAATATCTGGAATAATGAAATATTTGATATCACTTTCTGAAGTAAAAATAATAATTCATGAATACACATGCATTTGTGTATCTTTGCATTGATAGGTAGAAAAGGTACAACAAATGGAGGGGGCATTACTACTCGGCGTGAACAATGAACTGCGCGGCTATTACCATGAGCAGAACAGAGCAAATGGGTTGCTCAGCCCCGAAACGAAGGGAAAACCAAGGAAAGAATCAAAAACTATGAATAGTTAAAGTAGTGAAAAATAACTTTGCTGAAATAAGTAGAATCACTTCTCCGAAATAATAAAAAAACTCTGGGATAATGAAACATTGGCAGCATTTGGATGCTGTCAAGAAATGTTTATTTATTACGTTTATTTATATTACCGATATATGAATACAGAAATCCAAATTACATATACAGAATATATAGATGATCCCAGAATACACAGGGAGGCAGAGCTGTAAGTAGGAGCATCGTCTGAAAAAATGTTTTTGCGCGTCGATCAAGAATCTAGCAAGTGAGGTTGTTCCCCGGGTCGACCCCGAACTGCTTGCAGTACTCCACGTAGTAGTTCGCCCGCGCGTTCATCGCCGGCGCGTTCCCGCCGTTGCACTCGCCACTGTTGATTTTCCTGGTGGTCTCGCCGAACCCCTGCGGCACGACCTGATGCACGTTGGTCATCCAGAACCAGAACGCCGCCTGGAACGTCAACGCCGGGTCCTGCGCCACCTTCTCCGGGTTGTCGAGCCCGTTGAAGCCGAGCTTCTGCCCCGCCGCCCCGTAGTTGTAGTTCCACGTCAGCTGCAGCGGCCCGCGCCCGTAGTACGCCCTCCCCGAGGTACACGGCCACAGCGGGTAATTCGTGTCGCAGTAGTTCTGGCTCGCCCCGTCCTTCTCCTCGATGTAGCACATGTCTGTACACAAGTAACAAGTTACATCGACAGCTTAATTATGGAGAGCTAATGAAAGCTTAAACTCGTCTAGTGTTGGTATATGAGTGCTTTCGTTTAGCTTACATCCAGTCTCGTGGGTGAAATGGGCGAAGAAGGCGGCTATCTCCCTCTTGCCGTCGTCGCTGGTGCCGCCTTCCCCGAAGTCGGGGTTCGCCTGGGCGCCGTCCAGGAAAAACTGGCGCGTGTAAAAGCTCTTGCCGGGGCACCCGTCGGCGGCGGCCCGGGACTTGATCCCGTCGAAGAACGCGTCGGTGACGACGCTCTCCACGGGATCGCCGCCTGCCAGTCCGGCGCCAGATAGGACTACTGCTGCTAGCCCGAGAGCCAGGATCGCCATGGGCGACTTCGCCATGTCGAATCAACAATCAAGGTTTGCTTGTTGAGGCCCTAGTAGCTGCTTGCTTACGATGTGACTGTGCATGGCAAGGCGCGGTGGCAAGCGGTTTATATAGACACAGCAAGTTTGATCTTGCGGACGACTATGGCGTCAAGGTTGGGCTAGATCAGACCGACCGTCGGTCACAGATTCACACGGCTCGTCGACTATAAAGACTTTTCTTTGCAGGGGTCATGTTTCAAAGCTTAGTCTGATGCGTAAACTGCACGCCCTTGCACTTGCTGTCTCGCTGTACGAGAGTTCGGCAGCTCAAGACCAAATGCTCGTCGTGTCGATCGGGGAATCAATCCCAGCCCCGGCGTGCTGCTCCCTCCAAAGTTCGATCTTTTTTCCACGTCGGTGCTTGGTAGCTAGTGCCGTTACCCTTCTGGTACGTGTACTGTGCTCGCTGCTCAGTGGTCATTTCTTCTCTCTGTGCGGCCAGGAGTGAGTTACGCATGCAATATCCGGGTTCAGGGAAGCTTCACAGAAAGCGCGAATTTATTGGTACCCAGCAAGGCAGCAGAAAACAGCTTGATCAGTCTAGAAAGGAAGACTCTTCATGGTCAGTCCACTGCGGAAATGCTGGCTCATTCAACGGCTAAAGTAGGCGCCTATTGATGTCAAAGATTGGTAAGAGCATCTGCCACCCTATTTGCAAATCATCACATTCGTACGATTACATGCAACGTAAAACTATAATTTTCGCCAGGACGGTCCTCGTTGTTCCGGCTGTGTCCATGTATGGCGGCCGGCTGCGCCCATCGGATTGGAGGTGCGGTCTTTGGAAAGGTAGAGTAGGTACTCGGGGCGCCAAAGTCTTTCATGCCCTATTCTTTCTCATCGAAGCCCTGAGACTGCAGGTCGCTAGTGGATGTAAGATTGATGATGGATCTGATCCGTTATGGACGGAGGCTGACACGTCCACCACGACGGGACTGCAGAGCCATGGTCGCCGATCACCCGTTGCGGCACCGGAGAGTGCGAGTCTGCCTCGCCGACGTCTGGCGGGAGGGTTGTCACGACCTCCCGCGCCTGCTAGCATTGTGCCATATTTGTGTCGGCATGAAGTGGTTGTGCACCTTCGCCTCGGTGCGCTAACGAAGCGGTTGCGTATCCGCCATGGCGCTCGTACGCCAAATGGACCGCACCACCTTAGGCGAGGCAGCGGCGACACTCCTCGCGCCGGAACCATGCGCCATTTGCGTGGACACAATGGATTCTCCCGAATGGAGTTCGATCATTGTAAGCATACTCCTCCCAGGAGCGACAGAGTGCGATGCGGGCAACCATCTCCTCGCGGCCGCATGGACGAGTTTCCAG
>NC_057797.1:594733344-594739929 GCF_018294505.1 Triticum aestivum
TAGAGTGGTGTGAAATGCGGCTAGGGTTTCCTTTCGAATGCGAATAGGGTTGAATATATGTGAGATCGGGTGGGGCACAGTGGGCCAGACTAGACGTGGCGGGCGTGCCCGTGCATCCCGTATTTGCCCCAGATATAGACTGAATATGGGGGTTGCTGGTCAGTTCGAGCGTTCGGACCAGATTTATCATGTCCGAATGAGTGCCAATTTTACGTCCGATAAGTGTCCGAGCAGCCCGCGCTTAAATGTTTGGGTCGGATATATCGGCCGGTTGTAAATGCTCTAACTAGAAGAAGACATGTTTTCTCATGTGGCAGTCATAGACAAGAACAAGAGTGATGTTTCTTTTTTATAAGAAATAATCCATAATATTAATTAAGAATAATAGTTTTACAATTGTTCGTTACAGGCTTACATCAGTCACCACAAAGGGTGGAACACGAATTACAAGTAAACTATCAGCACGAATATCAAAATAATACTATCTCTCTCCTGGTTTATTGATCCTCTTCATATTTTGTGTCAAAATTTGACTAAAGATTTACCTGACAAAATGTTAATGCATAATATAAAAGATTATATATTTGAATTCATATTTAACATAATTTTCAATGATACTATTTTTTGTAACACGCATTACCATTTTGTTAATTAAATCCATGGTCAAGATTTGGCACAAAATGCTTGTAGTCGTCACTACGTGGTCCACGGACCTAGTTGTAATTTTTATTATCTTTGATGTTCTTTGTACCGTCATGATTAAAAATGAATAGATTGAAATTTTTTAGAATTTTTTTTACACAAAATACTTTTTTTGCATGATAATATGTGTCTTATTAATAAAATAAAGATTCAGTTACAAGGCACGTAAACATCGACATTACAAGACTAAAAAGATAGGATAATCCTATGCAAAAAAACAGTGCATGTCCCTCACCACTACGAAAAAGGAGACACATCACCACTTCGCCTGAGTTCGACGCGGCTCCATCGCTGATCAGCAGCTTTACGAACCTCCAAAGTAGTTTACCTGGAGCAAAACCATTATTGTTGAAACAATCAGACCGGGACAACGTGTCCCTAGACACGTCATCGAACTCCAGAACTAACGCCCCCGCACGACTACAACGTCGGAGGAGTAAACCAGAACTGTCAGCCTTCAACCAGAAACCCAGCACAAGATGCACCATCTTCCAACTGTCACTTGCGTAGACAACCGTCTACGCGTGCTCCTGGACGACAAAGCCTGCCTGCTCCACCATGACGTCGGAGACAACGCCGTAGCAACGGGGACATAGTAAAAGGAGAGACACACCAGACGGAGTCGCCGCCACCGCCTCGCCGACACCATCCATGAACCATAACGCCACCAATCTAAAGGATTGGCAAACACACGATGCCATCAACTCCGAGACGGCGCCATAGAGGGCACCGTCGTGTGGGAGTGGAGTTGAGACAAATTACCTTTTTACTTTAATAATCCCTCATCTTCAGAGTGATCAGGCACACTTCTAGCCACTCCGTCCAAGTACCTTTCGTGGTAAGTAGTAGGGGCACGCCCTACTTGAGGCCATTTAACTCAGTCTTTTTCTTTTTTCTGCTTCTCCGTTTTTTCATTCTTTTTGCATTTTGTTTCTTTGGTTTTTGTCTTTCATTGGTTTATATTGTTTCTATTTCAGTTTTCTTTGTTCTTTTGATTTTTATTCTACATTTTGTTTTATGTTAACAACATTTTTCTAATATAGGTCTAACATTTTTCCAATAAAAAATTAACATTTTGCAATACATGGTCAGCATTTTTTCTATACACATTTTTAACATTTTTCAAATATTTGATTAAGATTTAAAAAAAACAAGACTATTTTTTAATACATGGTCAACAGTTTATATATAAACACTTTAAAACTTTTTAAATGCTTGATTAACATTTTTTAAATACAAGATTAATATTATACATGGTAAACATTTTTTCTATGCACATTTAATATTTTTTCCAATACCTGATTAACATTTATTAAATTCAATATTAACATTTATTTAGTACATGGTCAACATTTTTTCTAAACACATTTAACATTTTCTAAAATTCCTGATTAACATTTTTCAAATACTTGTTCAACATTTTTTCAAATGCCTGATTAATATTTTTATATACATAATCAAATTTCCCCTTCATTTTTCTAATACATGGTCAACATTTTTTATATACACATTTAAAATTTTCCAAATGCTTTATTAACATTTTCTCAAATGGTTGATTAATATTTTTATATACATGATCATATTTTTTTCAATTTTTAATACATGTTTAATATTTTTCCTATACGCGTTTAACATTTTCCAAATGCTTGAATAATATTTTTAAATACTTGTTCAGTATTTTTTCAACTTCTTGATTAGTCATTTTTATATACATGATAAAAAAATTTCATTTTATGATAGAAAAAGTTCATCATTTCATAATACATGTTCAACATTTTTCTCTATACACATTTAGCATTTTCCAAATGCTTGGTTATCATTTTTCAAATAATTTTTCATTTTTTTAAGTGCTTGATTTATTTCTTTATATACATGATAAAAAAATTAGTCATTTTTAATACATGGTCAACATTTTTTCTATACACATTTAATAGTTTTTAAATGCCCGTTTATTGGTTTTCAAATACTTATTTATATGGTTTTTAAATGGTTGATTAATATTTTTTGAATACATGATCAATTATTTTATACGTGATACACATTTATTTCTATACACATTTAACATTTTTCAAATGCTTCCTCAACATTTTAAATTGCCGTTGGGTGGATGTTTGTAGGCCAACCCTTCTTAGGGATTCACTTGTATTTAGTAGCGCGTACCCCCAACCCGCTTCGCGCATGGGTGTCGTATGGGCGGGCCCATTTTTATTTTTTTCTTCCTTTTCTTTTCTTTTCTTTTTTTCTTTTTTCTTTTTTCCTTTTTCCTTTTCCTTTTATGTTTCCATTTTTCTTTTCTCTTTTTTATTCTTTACGTTTTCACCTTTTTTCGAAAATTTTCTTTTCTAATCCACGAACACTTTTTTGTTCAACGAATTAGAAAAATGTTAATCGAATTTATATTTTGTTCATCGGATTTTAAAAATGTTCGTCAAATTAAAAAAATCATCGAATTAGAAATTTTGCATCAAATACGAAACTTGTTCATTGATTTAAAAATGTACATCAAATTCAAAATTTGTTCATTGGATTCAAAATTTCTTCATCCACTTTTTTAAAATAATTTTCTTGAATAAAAATTTTGTTCATCAAGTTCAAAAAATGTTCATCAGATTCAAAATTTGTTCATAAAATATCAAATAATGTTCATCATTATTGAAAAATGCTCATAAAAAATGTTCATCAAAATAAAAAATATTCGTCAAAATTGAAAAAATGTCCATTATGTTGAAATTGCAATTTTTTATAATCTAAGAACTATTTTTTAATACGGTGAACACTCTTTTGAATATGAGAATGTTTTTTGAAAATTAGATTTTATTCGAAATCTAAAAAAACAGGGGCATCTCGCGCCCCACATGGGGCAGCCTAGAGAGGGCAGGTAAGTGGGGGAGGGGGGTGCGCGCGCAGTCGATCCCTGGTGCGCACTACGCCAGGTAGGGGCTCCCTATCTCGCTAGCGGCCGAGCATCTCGGGTAGATCCCATAAAGACTCGAAACTGTAAAATATCTACCGTTTACATTTAGGCGAAAAAAGATGCCCATTCTAGATCCTGCAAAATGGCCGGTCTTGTAAAAATGAATACAACTCCCTCCTCTACCCCCAAAAAAACCTTGTCCTAGCAAATTTTACAACTTGATCTATACCAGAAAGCCGTTGTCGGGAGGGAAGTTTCACGACAACTGCCACTACCGTCGGCACTAGCTCTTGATTCCGGTTGTTCTCGTCGCTGGCGACCATCTGGTCGACGCCCCCCGTCCTTCCTCGCCTCATTCCTGACAGATATCACACCCTTCGAGCTCTCAGGTGGCCGTGGCAACTCCGCCATGGATGCAAGCTCGAGGTCGTCAATGGGGCCGACAACCATTGCGCCCCTGGAGCTCTCGGGTGGCCACGACAGCTCCGCCATGGAGGCAGGCTCGCCCCCCCCCCCCCAACTCTTGGGTGGCCGCGGCCCGCCATGGATGCGGGCTCAAGGTCGCTACCGGGGCCGACGACCATGGAGCGGCGGAAGCTGTCCCGATTTGGGGCGGCTACTTGTGTGAGTGATTTGGGGAACAAGATGACCCTAAACGAACATAATATTTAATTTAGTTGTGCTAAAGCACGTGTAAATGTGCCCTAAGTACTCCCTCCTTTCCGGTTTATAAGGCTCACTTCAAAAATCTCACCAACCAAGGTAGATGGTGAGTGGTGGAATATCTTTTGGAGTTTGCAAAAGCACCCAAATTAATGCTCTTGTTTTCCTCAAAAAAATATGTTTACCAATGCATTAATTGCAATGCATGCATGCATAAATTAAATGCATTGGTCAATTTTCTCTTAATACTTGCATGCAATGGTTTAATGCACCTTGAAATCTGAACATGTGATGGGAAACAACCAAATTGAGCCTTATAAAATGGAAAAACTAAAATTTTGAGATAAGCCCTATAAACCGGAAAGGAGGGAGTATCACACATCTAAGAGGGTGCTTGGATACAAGGGACTATTTTTAGTCTGACTAAAAATAGTCTCTTTTAGAGGCTAAAGTTCCAAGCACCCCTGACTAAAGAGAGGCTAGGACTAGTCTTGAGGCTAAAATCTTTTAGTCATGGGGAACCTACTAAAATATGTATTAGCTCTCTCTCTCCTCATTTAATTCCTCTCCTTAGTTCTGGATTGGAGGGTTTGGAGGATAATAAATGCTCAATAACTAGATTTTAGTCTCTTTAGTACTTGGATCCAAGCATGGGTAAGACTAGCAAGTTTTAGTCCCACTACTTTTAGTCATGGGACTAAAACGTATCCAAGCATGCTCTAAATTCTATGTCATTGATTTTACACTAACATTCGTGCAAGCATTTTTTTTTACTTTTTTATTTAGCTTGATTGAGCTACTAGATGTGCAGTAATTAAGACACATCTATTTGATTTTACGGTAGAAATTTGTGGTGCAGCTTGTGCGATACCGTGAATCTGTTCTAGGGAACCCTAAACGGGTTTTGCGGGACGGCCGAACACCGAACGAGCTCTCTCTCCGATCCAATCCCCCCACTCAGGTCACAGCTTCACACACAAACGACACACGACAGCGCGTCCACAGTTCCCCGCCCGGCGAGCGTCCTCCTTCACCGGCCTCTCTTTGCCGTCGACGCCTCGCCTTGCCTCTCCTTGCTCACCATCTCTCATCCGTGGAGCCACCTAAAGAGAACGAGCGGCCGCTCCGGCCAACGGCTAGATCTGCAGCACCATCACTCCACCAGCCCACCCCGTGATCTACCTGCTGTCGCCGGCCCTCTCTCCCTCTGCAGCACCACCGACTGAGGTGGAGTTCAACAGTGAGCACTTTCCCCCTCCATTCTTTTTCTGCAAGGTTGTATTCAAGAATTGTTCTTTGAAGTTTCTCCTGTAGCTGTAGTTCTCAGGATGATCTGCTAGTGCTGCATTTAGCAAATCAAATGCAAGAAGACAGAACGAGAAAAATTGTAGGTTCCATGTCAGTGTATGTGTGTGTATCACAATTTTAGGATGGCATAACCTGCACTGCATGTCTGTTCTAGTGTTCTTACAAAGTGTTGCTGTTGTATTGTCAATTATAATTACTCGAAATTGTCAAGGAAGCAAATGTCTAGTGGTGATGAGGATTGAGGATAACCAAGTTTACCTTGCTTCCATTATTTACCCAGCTTGGTAAGCTAATTGCTTCAGTTAGTATGATTAGTAATGTCAAAACATATTTTTCATGAAAATGAATTGCATTGCTTCATGATGTTAAGTTTTTTTTCCAGATTATCCTCAATTGAAAATGAATTGCATTGTTTTATGAAAATCATTGTACTATTAGTATCACAATTTTTCATGAAAATGAATTGCATTGCTTCCATTGAGGATAACCGAGTGTTTGCTGTTTATAATTTATCGACTGCGACCGATTTTGATATTACTTGCCACATAAAACATAATTAACATAAGCTGTAAACACCAAATTGGACTCGATTAACAAGTTTTACATGCCTACGTAAAAGCAAAGACAGAATACAAAACTTTCTTGGGCTGTAACAAGTTTTTATTATATAATCACAACTCAAAACAATACAAATCAAGTAAACAACTAGCCATGACTATAAGTTTGCAACTACCAACTAGCCATGTTTTGATTTCACCGTAGGTCTGAAGACTCAAGTAGTACTCAAAGAGTATTTTCTACAACCACAGTGACACTAGTCAAGGTTCGCAACTCTGTGTACACTAGTTCCCTCAAGCTCGATGGATCAAGCTGATTCAGCCGTTTAGGTCTTCAGGAAGACACTGCTGCACCAAGTTCGGAGTTAGTGGCCGCTGCGCCACGGGCCGCTGCCGTGCAAGTGTGAGGAAGGGGGTGGGACCGGGTAGCAGAAGCAATGG
>NC_057797.1:594740271-594760768 GCF_018294505.1 Triticum aestivum
GAGCGAGTAGGCACAGGCGACGGGCTCGTTCTTGGGCTGTAACTTAAGCATGGGACTTTTTCATTTTTTAATACTCCCTCTGTTCACTTTTATAAGTTGTTTCAGACAACTGAAAATAAGCTACTTTGCACCCTTTCTGAAATGTCTTCAAAGCCTTATAAAAGTGAACAGAGGGAGTAAGTTACAGCCTAAGAAAATGTGATGGCCTGGGTAGCTGTTACATGGGACTTTTTCATTTTTTAATAAAATACAAAACTTGTCAATCGAGTCCAATTTGGTGCTTTCAGTCTATGTTAAGTATCTGTGGCAAGTAATATCGAAATCGATATTAATTATTATAAACAGCAAACACTTGGTATTCTAGACATTTACTTGTGAGTTCAGTCATGCGACTCAGTACCCAGCAGCCATCCCAAGCGGCATGACTTGCTTCCATAGACAGATGCACCTCATGGGCTATGCTAGCTCACCACCAGCTCGATTCCGCCCAAGCCCCAGCTCAGCCAAATCTCTTCTGTAGTTTACTGTCGCTGTGCCCTACAGATATTACAAACATTTGCTCCTCTATGTCAGTTGTCCATTCTTTTGCAAGTCTGCCTGGGCAAGGTATAGATCTTGTTTTATGACAGGATCTATAGTAGAGGTACTGTTACAGCAGAAATATAAGGTTGTGTTTGCTGGTATGTATCGATGTTATTAGGCGCCACTTCTAGTTTGTAGTGTCACAGTCTGTCATTTGTAGAAGAATCTACTTCGAGGATCAGATCTTGCTAACTTGGGCAACTTTCATGCAGGCTCACGTTCCTACATCTTTGGAAATGCATCCCCATCTAACCCTACACAGGCATCCTATGTGTGCTGAGGTAGCTTTGTACTGACCTTTGGCTCTAACTGATGCTTTGTCATTTTAAGTGTATATATTTTCACAGAAGTTCCTAGATTATAAAATTTACTGTCCTTGTTGCCCAGATTATTGAAGAATTCCAGAAGTGCCATGTGGATCACCCCATCAAAAAATTCTTTGGTGAATGCACAGATCTTAAGATTAAGCTTGATCGGTGCTTCCGGCAGGAGGTAAGCAACCTTTTGCCCTAAGTTAGTGTCGTCGCTAAAATTCATGTATTTTGTTCTGTATCATAATTTGTAGGAGTTCTTTGTCTCCCTAAATGTGCTACTCTCCTTGTGAAACAAACTCAGAAAGCTGTGAAGAGAAAGGCAAACTTTGAAGAGAGCAAGAAATTTAAAGAAAGGTTGCAGGCTTATAAAAAGGAAATGGCTGAGAAAGAAAATGAATCATAGCTTTGAATGGAGGACAATGACCTTCACTGAATGCCTTTTTGCTGCAATCCTGTGGCTTCAACTTTGTGAAACAAAGTTCCGGACTTGTCTTTGCTTCATGTTTACACCACATATCTACTGTTATAAGATTACAGTTGAGGTCATATAATTTATTTAAAAGTTTGAATTTCCTTCTGTGGCTGATGCTTTTCATGGTTAGTCTATTTCCATCATATCTCTATCTCTACTCCTATAAAAGAGCGAGTTGGTGATGATGATATGCCTGACTTCCATCATCTGCGCCGTTTGATCTGGAATGTAAGGCTGGAGATTGAGACTGGGTCCCAACTTCCGTGAAACATAACGCCACAGACTTTGAGTTGGGCAAGGATCCCTCCTCTTTGATTAATTAATGAAATGTTTTTCTCCCCGCAAAAAAAGCATTTTCATATACATGACAAAGAAATCATCATTTTTTAATAATTGGTCAAACATTTTTATATACACATTTAACATTTCTCAAATGCTTGATTATTACTTGTTCAACATTTTTGAAATGCTTAATTAACATTTTTATATACATTATCAACATTTTTACAAATACTTGTTGAACATTATTCAAATACTTGTTCAACATTTCTCAAATGCTTGAATAACATTTTTCAAATACTTATTCATTTCTCAAATACTCGCTGAAGGCAAGATATAGGGGCTCCTGACGATCAAACATGCTCACTTTTGGGCCGGTCGATGTGTAGGCTCGGCCTTCTGTTTTTAGTTTTTTTCTTTTTCCATTCTTTCGGTTTTTTAGTTCATTTACTTTCAGAACTGTTCAGGAATCTCCAATATGAAAAATAATGTGTTTACGATTTAAAAAATGTTAATTAAAAAATCATGAATTTGAAAATTGTTCAAAAATCGAAAAAATCTTCACGAAATTTGAAAAAATTCTGGCTTGCATAAACTGTTTGCAAATTCAAAAAATGTTCACAAAATTTTAAATATGACTGTGATTTTTAAAATTATGTTATACTCCCTCCGTCCCATAATGTAAGACATTTTTTAACACTAGTGTAGTGTCAAAAAGTGTCTTATATTATGGGACAGAGGGAGTAGAGTTTCTGAATTATTGTTTCTGAATTTCCAAAATTGTTCACAAATTTCAAAAACTGTTTGTCGGTTCAAAAAGGTTCATAAGTTCCAAAAATATATTTTTGATACAAAACATGTTTGTGAATTTGAAAATTACTCCTGAATTTCAAAATATGTTTCCAAATTTGGGAAATGTTCGTGAATTTGAAAAAGATCATGAATTAGAATGAGTTCATGAGTTTGAAAAAAGGTGCACGCTTTTCAAAAAAGAAAAAGTAGTAAAAACATAAAATAAAAGGAAGAAATGAAAAACCTGAAATAAAAATAGAAGAAAAAACCCGGTACAAGGAAGGTACTAGAACCTTCCCATAACCAGTGGGTGAAAAGCGAAAAATGGGCTAAGCTAGTTGAAGCAGCGCTCGCGTCGGGAGTACGCGTTACAACGCTATCACCTAACTTACGCGATAAATAGGAGGCGCGGATAGCACTCCTTCCACTTATTGGACCTGCCCAATGCAGCATATTTTTCTTTTTCCACTTTAGATATTTTTGTCGGGTTTGTTGTCGGTTTTATTCTCTTTGTTTTTTTTCCGATGGGCAGTTGGTTTTCTTTTTTTATCTTTGTTTTTGTTTTTCTCAGTTTTCTTTCTTCCTTTTCCTCTATAAAATTAATGTTTATTTTTAAAACACATGGCATTTTATAAAATCATGGACATTGTTTAGAATTTTATAAACATTTTTGCAAAATTTTCATATTTTTTGCATTTCCTTCAATAAATAAAATATTAAAAAAGTAATGCAAACTCAGTAATGGGTTATATTAGGATATATCAAATAATTAATACAAGAAATCGAACACTAAATGGGCCAACCTATCACAGTGGGGTGTATGTTTGGTTCCTAACCCAAAAGTAGGGCATAGAATACGAGGTCTCCAAGCATCACACACCCGCACCAGTCGTTGTCAACAACTAGAGAGGTATGTATTTAAACTGTGGTGGGAGCCCAACATTCACTTAGGTCCTCCTCCTAGCACAAAACTCATTATGATGTGCTTGAAATCATGAGCTACTAATGACTTTCCTTTATATCTTTTGGGCTAAGAACTACGTCTACTCGGCTCAGAATCTCCAAGGATCTAGGTACTTACGGGTGGAGTGCAAAATTTTGGAGGCCGAGCTCCATGGAGCCCTTTTATAAAACAAATATAAAAAATCATAGTTAAATATCTAAAAAATAATCAATTTTTTGTCCATGGAACTTATGTGTTTTCCGCACAAACTTGTAAAAATTCGTTTAAAAGAATTGTGATTCGTCTGTTGTACAAAAAAGACAAAATTTTGGCACAACAAAAAGAAAAGTCGGCCTATTTTGAACATACATATTTGTAATTTTTTTGTATGCCACGTGTGAAAGTATAATGTTATGAAACTTTTCTCCGATGTGTTAGACATGCATTTCTATATGTGCTATGAAAATATATTTTTTAAATGAGCTCACTGGAGCCCGGCCACCATTAGTAATTTACGCTCTTGGGCGGCCCTATCTCGGGCATTCCCTATTTGGCGCTTCAGGCACATGTTATAGGTCATTTCACTTGCGGGCGCCTGAATCGTGCACACACTCCCTCGAGCTGGGCTGACCCATCATCTTGTTCTTCTGGTTGTTAAATCGCAAAAAACAGTGAGCTAGGTGGGATTCGAACCAGTGACTTGGGCATATCCTATTCCATGCTTCAGGCGCCGGTTACAGTGTAAACTGTAAACTAGCGCACTGAGAATCGAACCCTCGACCTACTAGATCGTATAAGCTGTAGTAACCAACTAGGCTAGCACCCCACTTCGTGAGTCCGTACATCTTTACTCGTCTCTCGAACTGTTTTTTTTTTCTTTCTTATTTTTCTTTCTTCTAGTTCCTTTTTTGTTATTTTTTTCCAAATTCGGTGAACTTATTTCAAAATTGATGAACTTTTGTTTGAATTGGATTAACTATTTTTCAAATTCAATGTACATTTTTCAAAATCGATGAAATTTTTTCAAATCTTTGATTAACTTTTTTCACATTTGATGATATTTTTAAAAATCATTGATTTTTATTTCGATCTTTTTTTGAATTCGATGAAATTTTTTCAAATACCTAAATGCTCTTATAATTCATGAACTTTTTTTGGAAAACTTGTGAACTGTTTTTCAAGGAAGCGAGCAATCCTGTACCAAAAGAGCGATTTGTACGAGCGATCCTATATGAAAAAACTTGTGAGCGAGGGAGGGAGCGAGCGACCCTTTTTTTGAGGGAGCGAGCAAGTTTTGGGGCATGGCCCAGTAAGGTCTCGTGTGGGCGCCGGGAACCTGTCCGGGCGCTAACAGCGCCGAATAGGAGCTCCCAAAGAATCGTCAAAAATCACTAATTGAGGAGCGCTCCTCGCAACGATTAGTCGGGGAGCGCTTCCCGCGCCTCAAGTGTCACGCGCGGAGCGGTCGGGAGACTTTTCCGAGGCACTCCGCGTGCGACACTTGTCGCGCGCATGGTGTCTCCCGTGTTTTTCGGTTTCTGGTTTCCCTTTCTGGTTTTTCCTTTTTTCACTTTAGTTCTTATACTTTTAATGTTTTGTAAAACCTTTTGATCTGTTTTGAGATCTGTTTTCTCTCTGGTGTGGGCAAACCGTCGTGGAGCACTGTTCTTTCTTTGCCGTCATCTACGTCCGTCGCGGCCGCCGCTCTTGTCGCGTGGTTACGGCGGCCCCTGTCCTGGCCACCGCGCTTGTTGCCTGCTTTTACGGCGGTCCTTCTTTAGCGTCGACCGCGCTTCCCCGTTCGCGTGATCGCCATTCCCTACCGGTTGCCTTCGTGGGTTCCCTGTTTCCCTTTCACGTTTCTCTTTTTGTTCCCATTATATTTCCGGGATATGGAGATTTATGGAATAGTTATGGGTGGGGACTACCAACACTATCAGATGTCAAGTTTCAACTGGGTTTTGTGGAATTAGTTCTTGATAATCATTGTGTTCCTTGCAGTTATGGCTTGTCCTTTTTGCCATATGCCTGGTGGCCCGTGTTCTTCTGTTGATTCTTCTGTAGATGGGTTCAGTGTGGTCCTGAATCGGCGTTGTTGGAGGCGTGTTGTAAGAATATCATTTTATAATTGTTCAATTTTTGGCACACACGTTTATTTCTTTTGGTGCTGCTCATGCTGTTTAGGTTTTGATTATGATCCTTGTTTTGATTTGTTGTGCAGTATGTTCCGTGCAGTGTTAGAGCTCATCTTGCTCGTTACATCGAGGAGTGTAGGACTTTAGCCATAAGGAGGGGTGACGAAGATACTGATCTTGCTTTTCAGTGCAATGAGGGTTATTTGTATGGTGTTCTATTTAGTCATGGTCGGTTGAGGAGTAAATTCCATGGTCCTTCCTGGGAACGATTGGTCAGTGATTATGGTGTTCGTCCTCGTGATATAATGACCATTAGGCTTGAACACAATGGAACATGGATTGATATTGATTTTTATCGTGTTGGTCGTGGAGATGTGTTTTCTCGTTTACCATATGCTGGTAAGGTTTATTTTTAAGGAAGTTTTTAGCTTGTTTTATTGCACATGATGATTTTTCTGTTCCCTTGAGCTTGTGTAATTATATTTTGTAGCTCTTGATGGTTTGAGCGACTCCGAGATGGAACTTGTTGGGAGTTGTTATTACACCCGTGGTGTTTCTTTTAATTATCAGCAGATGTATTTCATGAGGTGTCAACTCTTTGATGATGTCTACATACCGTGTTGTCCTTTTGTTCACAGGATTGATTCCATGAATGTTAATGGTCATCATATGGTCAGATTTTTTTTCCACTGTTTTTTCTTTGTTTCTATTTATTTATTTATTTTTATTATCTCTTCTATTTATAGTTTTTAATTTTTGTTCTATTTCTGATAGCTTGATGTTTTTGTCAGGTTATTCCTGGTATTGTTGTGAGGAGTTTGAAGGAGTTTGTGACTTTTCCTAGGACTGGCGTTTTAACCCTTGAAGTTACTTTGGAATCTGATGATGATGATATATATGTGAGCACTCCTTGCTCCTACTTCATTGGCTTGGGTAGTAGAATGGTGTTCAAACAGAAAGGTTTTAGTGATTTTCTCCAGGCATCGTCTATTGAAGTAAACAACTTGGTGCTGATAACTTTCAAAGAGCGTGATAGGAGGCTTGTTGTTATCTTCAATCTTCTGCCGTAGTGATGTTAGTTATAGCCTTTGAACATAAATGGATTTTGTTTAAAAATCTATGCTACGGGTTAATGTTGTCTAGATATATGAAACGATATGAACCTAAGAACCTAAGTGTTCATTGCTGTTGTATGTTTGTAGAAGAGGTATGGCTGTACATCTCTTTTAAAGATGTTCTTTTGGACGGATGTTATTTAATTGGGGTCATAGTTATCAATACAGTAGAGACATGTGTGTTATTTACTCTCAGGCACGACTGTGTATCTCTTTTATGTGAGGCACGTGGATTAAGCAAATGAAGGCACGGAATTGAAGTCAGTGCAGGCATGGTCATGAGGAGGCACAGGTATACTGAGAGCTACGTGTGTGCAATGCCAAAGTTGTACGGGCGAGATACTATGGGTTTCATGCGAGAGGCACGTGTGTGTGTAGGACGTGGAGTTACTGTTGGTTTTATGTGAGGCACGTGGATTGAGCAAAACGGAGGCATGGAATTATAGTCAGTACAAGCACGGTTGTGGAGGTACGGGTATACTGAGAGACGCGTCTGTGCAGCACCAAAGTTGCATTGGCGATCACGCGTGCGGAGCACGTAGAGTTACTGTGAGTTTCAAGTGAGGCACGTTGATCAAGCAAACAGAGGCACAGAAGTGCAGTCAGTACAAGCACAGTTGTCTGGAGGCACGGTTTTGAACCCTCTTGCTGGTGTCAAGATTCTAGAGGCACGGATGTATGACAGTAGAGGCATCGGTCCGAATATCTGGTTAGAGGGGCTCGGTTAATGATGCACAGGTGTGTAGTCTCTAGGGTCACGGGTGCGTGGCACCACAGGCATGGATTGAGTAGACACTTAGTGAGTCACGCTTGTAAATAGGTCAGTTGCACACAGTAGTGTAGTTTTTTGGCATCATGCAGAACTGGTGTACGAAGAGGAACCTATGTACAATAGCAAGGATGTTCTGAATGGACGGAGCGGTGTTTGATGTGAAATGGAGGCAAGGATTTTTTTCCCAATGTGGTTAAGGTAACAAAGTTCTCGTCGCTTGTGACTGTGTACCGAATGATCTTCTGCAATATTTATGAATTGCTCACACCAATGTTTAATAAGCATTGTACTGAAAGTTTACAACGATATCATCACATATTCTTGTAAATGCACGATGTATCTTGTAAATGTTGAGTATGAAAATTATAATATAATATCGTGCGAGATATCTCTCGTTCTATAATCATGGATACAATATATGCTTGCTCAGTACTGGGACATAACTTACTAATTGCATTTAGACATAACTTACTCATTGCATTTAGACATGCAAAACATAGTATGCATTTGTACATGAGCACACCACTGTGTTCAAAGTTCAAACGTAAAATAGTAATACAATACACACAACATCTTTGAGCAACAACAAACATATTTACAACATAGGTTCATACAATCCAAGTTAGTACATGAGCACACCACTGTGTTCAAAGTTCAAACGTAAAATAGTAATACAATACACACAATATCTTTGAGCAACAACAAACATATTTACAACATAGGTTCATACAATCCAAATTATGATAATAGTAGTTCCTACTAGTTTAATGTAGACATCCAATTTCTCGCAATTTACCAACCACTGTTTCCCTTCCGGCGCTTCCAGTCGCTGGAAGATCCCTCATCATTGCTCTTACGTGGGCGGAGTCTTTCTTTCATTGATTGTTGGTGGAGGTGACATAGCCCGTTCTTGATGATTAGGATTCTACGGTACAACTCGTAGCTAACATACTCGTCCTTTGCCGCGTACTCAAGGTGTATCGGGGAAAGTGGCTTCCACTCCCAGAACTGGTGCTTCTCCTTTGGGAATGATTTCTTCATGTTCTTGTATGATGGGTCGATGATGGCCGCTGCAAGGTCACCCATGGAATCCCTTTCTCCACCACCCTTGATGCAGAATATCCTCTGGATGTCGACGTGGTGCTCGTCTGGAATTCTGATGCATGCACGGGCAAGCATGGTCTTGTCGTTCCTGGTGTCGACGCTAGTGAAAGTTACCGCTTTCCGTTGTAGGAAGTCAACTAACGCCTGGGAGCGCTCGGATCTGCAGTAGTGGTATACAAGGACATGCTCGCGCATGGAAAGTTGGACGACGGCGATCCCTTGTCGTATGTAACTGCTCTTACGTGTGTACTCGAGGTCGAGGCCGATGAACTTGTTCTTCTCCTCCTTCAGCCATTCTTCGTACTTATTGATGATCCGCTCCACGGTCCTTGGGTCGCTGGTGTACACCACCTCGAGCACGGTTGTATTGTGGGTAGTGATGTGTTCGATGAATGTTGTTAGTTTCTCGTCGTCCATGGCTGGAGGTGTGCGGTGGTGAACTGCGGCCGGCGAGAAACTTTCGAGGAAGAGGATGAAATGGAGTTGGAAAAGTGAAAAGGTTGTTTTGTCGTGCAAAAAAGGAAACTGCCAAAGAGCAGTTGCTAGTCACGCAACGGTTCCAGGCGTAGAATTTCGGAAACATGGGTTTGTTTTATCTGTTTTTTAGATTTTCACTTGTCTCGTTCATTGAATTTTTTTATTCCTTGCATGCTGCCTGCGTGATGCATCTTTGGCTGTGAAAGTAGTCGTGTAAACGTTAGAACATTCAGCAGATGCATGGTCGTGCCTTTGTTGTGAAACGTTTTTTTCAATTAATAATCTTCCTTGGTTAGGGAGGCACAATTTTTATGTTATTCGGTGCACAAGTGTGTGTTTAGGAAAAGTTGAACTAAATATAGTTTGGACTTGAAAACGGAGTCCTGTTTGGTTTTTAATTGAGATATGTTTCACTAGATGATTTGAATAAGTTTGATAACATCGCATTGCTAGAGGTTTTGAATCACAAACTGATTCTTGTTTCGTTTCATTTTTGAAAATGAATCTTTTTGTTTTTTGGTTTTTTGAATTGTGAACTTTTCAAAGGATAAGAACTACATTTTTTCGAATGAATCATTTCGATGGTTCAAACAACATTTGTTTTAAAGGATCATTATGATGGTTGAAACAGCAAGTTGAGTGTCCGTAAGAGCTACATAAGTTGCAAAAGATTATTCCGATAGTTCAAGCAAGCACATGGCCCATAATAGTTAAATTACTCTACCATCCTATCTAGTAAATTTATAGTAATTAGTGTTTTGCTCCTGGAGGCATCATGATGAAATGAGCATTGAACATTCTAGGAGATACACTGTTTGCTTCCATTTTAGGTGCTGGTTCCGACGGAATCTACATAATGCACTGAATGATGATGGATACAAAATGGTCATTTTGGTCTTTGAAAGTGATTAAAACAACATTCTTTTGAACGAAGGATGCAGCTGATATGAAGTCTCTGAAAGAAGACTTTTGTATTACCATCCTGCCGTCGTTTTTGGAGATGTAGTACAATGAAGGAGTGATGACATGTGCATGTTCATCAGGAGCTTCAAGGGTTACCCTGCCATTGGTTGGCATGTCCACCCATCTCTTCAGTGTTGAGACAACACTCCTCGGAATTTTCTAGAAAAAATTTGAAATTAAATAGAAATTAAAACCGTTGATTTGTCACTTGGATAATAAATAAAAGAATGTCTGAATATGGTGAGTGCACAAACATTAAGAAATTCTATATTGGGAGTAATATAGTTCCTGGCATGTTTAGGTTTGGTGTGTAAACAGATAAAACAACATATTAAGAGAACAACGGAAGTTTTGTTGTTTTAGGTTTGAATAAATAGGTTCTTTATAATTTTACATATAAGCAATATTACATCAGTATTGTTTATATTACATATGAGCAAAATACATTTGTTATTTTAACAAGGACAGTTGTAACCAACCATGATGTAGTCTTTGGTGTTAGTGTGAGTCAGGACATGGACAAATGGACGGCAACGGATGAAAGTATCTCCGAAAAGGCGTTGTAGAAAGAATTGTGTCTGGTCGTAGGTAATCTCAATATCCTTAGAGTAGACACAACAGTGAACATGGTCGAAATCGTTAGAAGAAAGATCGTCAAGAGCTAGAAAAAGAAAAAGCTTTTAAAGTTAGATAAAGTTATATCCAACATGGGGTTAATATTATTCAGTTCGATTCATGCATATAAAATTACAGCGAAAGAAGATAAGTTTGTAATGTTTGTAATATTAAATACCTACCAACGTGGGGTAATGGAAGCAGCCTTTTGTTATCTCGATATGTTTGTATTTCGAGATTGAGACCCTCGTCTGGTAGTTCAAATTCTATGCAGTCTCCAGCACGAAGTTCATAATCAGCCGCAAAGATGTTCCACTCACCACCGCAGAACTTTGTGTAGTTCGCCCTATGCTTAAACAAAGCATTGTAAGACCTTCCTTCATGTGTAAGAAGGGCTGGCTCTACCTGCTGTTTACGCAATTTTCTTGCTTCTTTCTTCTCCTCTTCAATGTATTCAGCGAGAAAAGCTCTGACATTACAAGGTACATACTGGAAAAAATAGTGCAAATAACAACCTGTAAGTATAAATTTGAACTTGCGTACTATTAATGTTAAAAGTTTTCTTAAATTGGATATGAATTTTTGATAAGAATTACAGATAACAACATAATTGTATTATAGATTAATGGACTATATTAATCAGGGCATAGGCAAGCAAACTAATGGAAAATGAAAACACAAGGCAGGTGCGAAGAAGTGGCAGCAGGGGGACCTAGTGTAGGTGCAAGGGGGTATGAGTGACAGTGACGATTTTTACTGTGTTGTAAGCAACTAATTTGTTAGTGATGCTTACTAATCATGCATCTCCAACAATTTTCATGAAGAATAACCTCAAACTCCTGGATAACTTCAAGGTGTGGTTCACAAGGGCCGCCTGGTTGGCGGCAGGCAAGGCAAATCATACCTAAATATTTCAGAAAAACTATGTTAAGAAAACAAGAATATCATAACAATTTAAAAACAAGCTTCAACGTGGAAGGTAGACAACGGCTAGCTTCAAATATGTTAGCCATATTGAAGGCAGGCAACAACTACAAATTTACCATAAATCTTCTCATCTACTCCTTTGAAAAAAGCAGTATGACAGAGTTTATAACACTTGTTTAGATTCTCAAATGATTTTTATATTCCGTTAGAGAATGAAGTCGTTGTACCGGATCTGATGCTTCAATAACTATCAAATGAAAAACCTAAACGTAAAACATAAATACAGATTGGAGCATGCTGCTTACGCATATGTTTTTTTACCTGTGACATAAGAATAACGAGGGTTGACAAACGGAGATTTGGGTAGGGGAAGCTTTGGGCAAGCGCACACGGCTAGCAAAATCTACGAGAGAAGCACGACTTGGAAGTTAATCAAGAGACCCAATAAAAACTCTACAATAACTTGTTTGAAATGAGACTGTGTGCGGGGAAGAAGCACGAACCTTAGAAGTAGGCGGACGGATAAGGCAGATGGCTTGTGATTGGAAGCTTAGGGCAAGCACCCATGGCCAGCAATCTACGAGAGAAGTATGGCTTAGAAATTAATCGATTGTGTGCGGGTTAGAAGACGAACCCTAGAAGCAGGAGACAGAGAAGAAACACGAACCCTAGAAGCAGGTGACGGAGAAGGAAAATGAGTTGTGTTGTGGCTGAGGGAGTCGGAGCTTATTGAAATATAAAGGAGACGGGAGAGAGCAAGAGTAGTAATGAGTGCTTCTTGTTTTATTTTTTATTCTGCGAAATGGAATGAATGCTGGTTGTGGATGGTGTGCGTGTATTCCGAGGTGTTATGGGGACACGAGATGTTTGACTCGTCCAGCTGCCTCCCATTATAGTTGTCCAGCTGTGCTGCGTCCGAGCGGAGTCTTTTACGTGCCTATCCTGCCTCACATACTTTTTGCGAGGCACCGTTATACATGCTAAAAAGCATACTCGTGCTTCTGTGTTTTAATTTTTTTAATCACATGTTTAATCAGATATGGTTGGGTGTGTCTTTAGGAGAGGAACGGTGATGATGTTATTAGATGCACGGTCGTTGTAGCAGGAGAGGCATGGTCGATATGTCGGGGGAGGCAAATTGAGGGGAGGCATGATGGTTCCTAATGAGAGGCACTTTTGTATCTGGAATGGAGTCATGGTTCATGACTCTGTTATTGCAATTTTTTTACAAGCAGTCGTTGACCCAGGGAGCCACTGTTTTTATGTACGTTGGGTTCAGGCGGGAATATCTATGATAGCCCAGAGTTATTTGTATGTGAGAAGCATGGACGTGTTTTTGTTTTGGTAATGTTTTCGGTGGTATGCAGACATAGAGATGCAGGTCCGTTGATATCACCGAGGTTTGTCTTTAAAGCAAAGTGGAGGCACGCGTGTGGCTTTTGTGCTGGCCGAACCGTGCTTCTATTTTTGTTCAATCCCCGTGTAGTATTTGTACGACAGGGTCATCTTGTTTGCTTCCTCTCATTGTTCTCTCGGTCAAATGATGTGCTGGTGACCGATGGGATGGCTATTTATTGTTAGTATTCATTGTGCCAAATACTGTGCTAGAGTCAATCTAGGTGCTCCTCGATTATAGCGTGGCAGTCGTGACTTTTGAAGTGCATGGTTTCACGAGCTGTAGAAGCACAATCGTCCATTCACCATTTCCTTAGCAATTAAATGGGCGCATGGTAACTGAGTCGTCTCTCACCAAAGGTTAAGTAGTGGTCTATTCCTGGATGTTATCGCGTCTTATTCCCTCCAGAGAAGTGCAGCTAGCTCCCGTCATCCTCAACTCATATGAGAAGCATAGTCAAACTCCATTGTCGTCTTAGCTTCGGTTCCATGGACGACTCCAGGAACACTACTGAGCATCTCTCCATAGATGCTAATGGTAATACCAAGCTCGATGTGTTGTACACCAATGAGCCCCACAAGGTGGAGGAGATTCTTACTCTCTATGAGGAATGGCTGCGTGAGGACAGGTGCAAATTTGTTGGTCTTGGTCTGGAGTACACACGAGAGGATTATTTTGATCGTAGTAGAAAAGTTGCCGTTATGCAACTGGCGATGCGCAAGCATGTTCTTGTTTATCACTTGTGCAAGGCTAGGACAGAGTGCGTTGCTCTGAAAGATTTCCTTCGGAACAAAGGTATAATTTTCGCTAGTGTCGTCGTCAAGAACGATAGGGATGTTCTTGCAAACAGTTACCTCAAAATCCCAAGAGAGTGTCACATCGACCTTCAAGAGGAGCTCATGATCAAAGGAGGCAATCTAAGGGATTCAATGGCAGATTTGGCAGGAGCCGTCATAAACAAATCTTACTTGAGTATGAAGTCGTCTTTTCCACAAGGTCTGCATGACTACTGGGAATGGAAGCCGCTTTCCCTTGAACACCTGAAATATGCGGCAATTGTAAGTGAAAATTTCGTCTTTATATTTTTGTTTTATTGTAACAATAGTACTTTTTCCCTTAACGTATATCTTCATTCTCATCCGCTTTTTATTTTAGGATGGGTATGTCAGCTACGAGCTCTACCACCGAGTTCTGTCTATGAAGGACATGATGCATCCTCGTTGTCTTCCCGACCCTGGACTCCGTTGATGCTTTTGAGCAGAACTCCAATTGAGTAGAATCGTCCCGGTGGTCTGAGCAGAATGGATTCCTAGAAGACTTTCATTTCTTTTTTGTATAATTAATGAGTACTTTTAGTTCAATCCTATGGAGTACCGTCTCATGTTATGTGAATATAATTTCTTATGTTTTTTCATGTTACAAGTTCATTGTTGATGTTTGCACGAGTTCATGTATATTTAGAGAACCTGTTGAAGTGGCGCATATGTATTGTTTGGGAGAAGCGCGTTTTGTGTTTGGCTTTTATTCAGTGCCGTTTGATTGTGTTTGTATTGTTGTCTTTTACACGTTCGCACAAGAGAGGCACGTCTGCTAACGTACGAGGCAACATTTTAGTTTCGTGTCTTTGTGTGCTTTAGGACCGTGCCTCGAGAATCCATTCATCCATGTATGTTCAGGCTTCACTTCTGTGGCTTCTTTCCATCTAAGCATGTACATCCATGAGACACGCCATGTCTGTAACGTGCTAGTTTCACACGGCAATTCCTCTTGACACTACACATCCGTGCCTTTGCCACCACTCTTTTGTGCGTCCAGGTTGTTTGTACCTGTGCTTCGATAACTATGAGAAGCCGCAATTCCGTGCCTGTATACACTGTAATTTGGTGTCTCCTGTACGTGCATTTGCGTGTCTCAGGCGTCATGCTGGCTGTGACTCTACGTGCCTCTGGTGCCAGACGCCCATCCGTGAGGGGACGCATAAGTATTGTTTGGGAGAAGCGTGTTTTTTGTTTGGCTTATATTCACCGCTGTTTGTTTGTGTTTGTATTGTTGTGTTTTACACATTCGCACAAGAGACACACGTCTGGTAAAGTACGAGGCAACATTTTTCAGTTTCCTATCTTTGTGTTCTTTGGGACCGTGCCTCTAGAAGCCCGCATCCGTGTCTGTGGAGGCTGCACTTCCGTGGCTTCTTTTCCGCTATTCATGTACCTCATATGACACACACGATGTCTCTATGTGGTGGTGTCACACGGCAGTTTCTCTTCAGACTACCAACCGTGCCTCTGCCACCACTCTTTTGTGCGTTCAGGTGGTTTGTACCCATGCCTCGAGAATGCCAATTCGAAAGCCGTACCTGTCGTGGTTCTAAGCCTGACAGTAGAGTGGGGGGTAGGTATGGAGAGGCAAGGTCCTAGCTATGGAGAGGTTGTAAGCACAAAGGATGTACGAGTTCAGGCCCTTCTCGGAGGAAGTAATAGCCCTACGTCTCGGAGCCCGGAGGCGGTCGAGTGGATTATGAGTATATGAGTTACAAGATGCCGAACCCTTCTGCCTGTGGAGGGGGGTGGCTTATATAGAGTGCGCCAGGACCCCAGCCAGCCCACGCAGGAGAGGGTTTAAGGTGAGTTAAGTCTGGGGCGTTACTGGTAACGCCCCACATAAAGTGCCTTTACTATCATAAAGTCTACTTGATTACAGGCCGTTGCAGTGCAGAGTGCCTCTTGACCTTCTGGTGGTCGAGTGAGTCTTCGTGGTCGAGTCCTTCAAGTCAGTCGAGTGTGTTCCTCGTTGGTCGACTGGAAGGCGACTTCTTCTAAGGACGTCCTTGGGTAAGGTACTTAGATCAGGTCCATGACCCTACCCTAGGTACATAACCCCATCATTAGCCCCCGAATGGATTGAGGCTTCGAGTGAGGAAGGAGTTGATGTCGTTTCCGATTAACCTTTGCGCTCTGGTCGTGCATTGTCCTGGACCAAAGAATCTCTTCGTCGACAGTGAGCAACTTGTCTTCAGTCGACTCGATCCATTCTATTCTTGCGTCGAGTGATCTTTCGGGCTTCGACGATCTCCGAGCGACGGATCGCCGGAAACCCTGTGTTTTGACAGACTGATCTGCTGTTCACGGATTCCGCGGGATGCGAAATTTGGGGACGCGCGCGAAGCGGGGCGGACCGCGGCGTTCAGATGGGACGGGACACAGACGCCTCGATCTCCGCGCCGCTTTTTTCGCCACGTATCCCGTCTGCATAACTGCTCCCGGATATGATTAGATCGACCGGGCCCACCTGTCATCCACTCGGAAGGGACCTTATAAATGCGCCCGGCGAGGATTTCTGTGCTGCGCCTCAGCATTCTCTCTCTCTCTCTCTCTGCTCCCTTCGTCCCTGCCCAGCGCGCTCGCTCTCGCCCCCGCACAACTTCCCTTCGCGCATCTCGCCGGCAACCATGGCCAAGGAGAAGACGGCGGCGCTGGAACGCGCGAAGAAGGCGTCGGCGACGGAGAAGGCAAAGGGGAGATCTACCAGCCGCGGAGGGTCCTCGTCCAGATCCCGCCTGCCGAAGGGCTGGGTCCAAGGAGACTGGATCCAGTCGACCATCACAGAAAAAGACCTCCTCGACATGGCCAACGAGGGCTTGATCCCTCATGGAGCTGCGAGGCTTCCGGGGAAGGAATGGCAGCCCCAGCCAGAAGAGGGTGAGTGTGTGCTCTTGGCCACCCATGTTGATCGTGGATTTTCCTTGCCGCCGAGTATTTTCTTCCGTGGCTTCTTGAATTTCTTTGGAGCGCAGCTCCACCACTTTACCCCAAACTCCATTGCCTATCTCGCCGCGTTCGTGTCCATGTGTGAGGGTTTCCTGGGCTGTCGACCGCACTGGGGTTTGTTCAAGCATATATTCACGTGTCGCTCTCAGACCGTGAAGAAGGCGAGTCCAGGTGATGAGAGAACCCGAGTCGTCCAAATGTGTGGGGGTCTGGGGATCCAGGTGAGGAACAAGAGCACCTTCCCGCCCATGACCTTTCCCGAGTCAGTCAGAGGCTGGCAGTCGACCTGGTTCTACTGCCAGGACCAGTCGACGCCGGGACAGTCGAGTGGACTCCCACAGTTTACCATGGACCGAGTGAACAAGCCCTCCTCTCTGAAGTTGATTCCGGAGGAGAAAGCTGACGTGAAGATGTTGATGGAGCGCGTGGTGCAGTTGGTTCGGGAGGGAGTGACAGGCATGGACCTCTTGGAGGTCTTCCTTAGGCGTCGCATCCAGCCCCTTCAGTTCCGGAGCCACTGCATGTGGTTGTACTGTGGGACTGAAGACGAGACTCGAGTCCATCCAGAAGCAGTCGACGATGTCACTCTGGAAAGATGGATGGTAGCCGTTACCGGAAACAAGGACAACCCACGCGGAGCCAGAAGGATTCCTCCACTCGACCACAACAGCGATCCAAACAAGGTACACTTGCTCTGCTCTCCACTGCGTTCTTGTCGCATTCATTTCTGTTTACCCTGTCGACTGGTCGACTGATCCTTGTCTTGATATCTGCTAGGCCCTCACCAAGCTGTACTCGATGCCCAATGGGGCGCAAGCTCCGACTGAGGAGGGTGAGGCGAGTGGGGGCGAGAGCCAGGACGAGGAGGAATGGGACTCGGACGTTGCAGAGGATGATGATGACGATGATGATGATGACGGTGATGAAGATGACGTTGAAGACGAGGAGGAAGAGGAGGAGGAGGTCGTACCACCGCGCTCGGAAAGGCGATCGAAGCTTGTCCACGACCCTTCGACCGAACGTGGTAAGGAGGTTGCGACCGCCGCTCAGTCGACCAAGCGCCCTCGGACCACCTCTCCGGTGCCGACTGAAAAGGCGCCGAAGCAGCCCAGGACGGCCTCATCGAAGCCGATCAAGCTCCTGCCGAAGATGAAGGTATCCATTCCCACCATATCAGGGTAATCGTGCTGCTTAAGTCTTCTTATTTTGTGTGAACTTTGTCTCTGGTCGACGCTGAAGTTAGTCGACTGATCCTTTGGAGTTGCAGTGCTGCTACTTCTGAAACCTCGGCCCGGGCTGATGACCACGAGATGGAGGACGCGGCAACTTCGAAACCAGGTACTGTATTCTTAACGCCGTTCTTAGTCGACTGACTCGTGATCACTGATTCTGATTCTTCTCCGTAGCTCCACCCAATACTATTATCAATCTCCCTGATGATGATGAGGATGAAGAACCTCTGAAGCGCAGGAGGAGTAGGAAAGCGTCCGCCAGTAAGGTGCCCCAGGATGTGGCGGCGCCTGAGATTCTGATTGCGGAGGAAGAGAACACCACTCGACACACGGTGACCTTCGCAGATCCATTGACGAGTGCTCCGCAGCCCTCCCTCTTCACGACGCACCACGTCCCAGAGGACCAAGCTGGCGCAGCGAAGGAGGCGATACGCCAGGCAGGAATCATGATGGAGCAGCTGAAGACCATCCGGGATGCGAGCCAGGCGGCTTATGACGCCAGTTCTGCCCTCCAAAGCAACATTCAGGTCAGTCGACCATCGTTTGTTCTGTTGGATATGCTGCCAAAAACTTTTCCTTTCCGGAATTTATAGTAGTCACCCACTGGGTATTGTCGATTAAACTCCGTATTAGCGGGGGCACGCTGAGTGCACCCGCTGGGTGTAGTCCCCAAGGCTAAGGTCGACTGCTGGCAGTCGGCCTTAGGCTTTATGATGTCAATTTTTCTGTCAGTCGACTATGTCGACTGGATTTCACAAACCGGTGGGGGCACGCTGAGTGCACCCACTGGGTGTAGTCCCCGAGACTGTGGTCGACTGCTTGCAGTTGATCACAGTCTTAGAGAATGCATCTCGCTTTTTTTTTTGAGGTCGACTGGTCGACTTTGTCTTCAACAGGATTAGTGGGGGCACGCTGAGTGCACCCACTTGGTGTAGTCCCCGAGACTACGGTCGAATGCTTGTATTCGGCTGTAGTCTTAGAAACGTGTGTTTTTTCCTTTTTCACTCGGAAGTGAATTATATTTGACATTTAGTCGATTGGTTCTTCGCAGAACTCTTGTGATCTTGTGGCTCGCTACTCTGAACTGGAACACAAGCACACTCAACTCGAGCTGAGCCTGAAGCTGGTTCAGGAGAAGCTGACGAAGGCAAAGGAGGAGACCGAAGGTATGTTTGGTGAGACCTTGACGACTGCTTTTCCCCTTGCTTGTTTCAAAATCTGACTTTGCTGTAACTTGCAGGTAAGGTAAGGGAGGCCCAACAGAAGAAAGACCTCGAACTCGCTGAGAAGATCAAGCTTGCTGACGAGAAGCTAGCTTCAGTCACCAAGCTTGAACAAGACAATACCAATCTGAAAGCTGCTCTTGGGATCGCCAACAAGGAGGTCAGTCGACTAAAAACTGATAAAGCTGCCCTGACCGACCAAGTCAGCAAATTGACTGGGAAGAAAACTGATCTGGAGGCCTTCCTGGGTAGTCTTGCCAAGAAGTTGTTTCTTATGCTTGAAGGTAAACCTCTATGCTTGGCAAACATTTCCAATTGTGGTTTTTTCATTCGACCATCCCCTTGACTTAGTGATCATCCTTGTAGAATTTTGTCAAAACTTTGAAGAAGAAACTAGCCGGCTGGAGCCAAACCTCGACCCCGTCAATTCTCCGGTGAACGACGAAGTTGCCATGGAAGTTTTCCGACTAGAGTCCCGTGTTGCAGCTGTCGTGGACTATCTCGCAAGGCTGAAGGCCGCCACATCTCGCATCGACTCGACGCTCTGGCCTAAGGAGACACTTCAGAATGACCTTGAGTCGCTGATGGCCCGCTTGAACACGATCCCTGGTCGAGTGCAGGAATGGAAGAAGTCCTCGGCTCGGTGTGGTGCAGATGTTGCTCTGTGTCTGGCCCGAGTCCACTGTAAAGATGCGCGAGAAGAGAAGCTGGCGGCTCTTCGGGTGGCCAACACCAAGAAACACGACTTCAGGTCCTTTATGGAAACTTTCCTTGCAGCTGCCACTCGGATCGCCGACGGAATCGACCTTGATGAATTCGTTGCACCTTCCAGCCCTCCACAGGAGGGGTAAAAAACTTCTTCTGGCTCGACGCTTTAAATTTGCCTCGGTATGCCGAGTGGAATTGTAACCGATAAACCTTAACAGGCTTAATCGCCTGAGCACTCTCGGTTCCTTTAGATATCGATTCAAACTTGAATTTGGTGATTGAATACGATTGCCTTTGGCTCGAAATGTCTTTTGCAGGTTCAAAGCAAGGCACCTTTACTGCAATCGACTTATTCTTTAGTCCATTTAGGCGAGCACTGGGCTGCGGCTAAGCCCCCGAGTGGAAGCCCGGCTTACCACTCGGTGGGATTTTTATAACTTAGGCGAGCACTGGGCTGCAGCTAAGCCCCCGAGTGAGAGGTTTGCTCTTCACTCGGTAGGATTTTTATAACTTAGGCGAGTGCTTGGACTGCAGCTAAGCCCCCGAGTGAGAGGGTTGCTCTTCACTCGGTAGGATTTTTATAACTTAGGCGAGTGCTTGGACTGCAGCTAAACCCCCGAGTGAGAGGGTTGCTCTTCACTCGGTAGGATTTTTATAACTTAGGCGAGTGCTTGGACTGCA
>NC_057797.1:594761126-594770462 GCF_018294505.1 Triticum aestivum
AGTCTGGCTTACCACTCGGTAGGAATTTGATAACTTAGGCGAGTCCTTGGACTGCAGCTAAGCCTCCGAGTGGAAGTCTGGCTTACCACTCGGTAGGAATTTGATAACTTAGGCGAGTCCTTGGTCTGCAGCTAAGCCTCTGAGTGGAAGTCTGGCTTACCACTCGGTAGGATTTTGATAACTTAGGCGAGCACAGGGCTGCAGCTAAGCTCCCGAGTGAGAGGGTTGCTCACCACTCGGAAGGATTTTGACAAACTTAGGCGAGTCCTTGGACTGCAGCTAAGCCTCCGAGTGGGAGGGTTGCTCCTCACTCGGTAGGATTTTTGTAACTTAGGCGAGTGCTTGGACTGCAGCTAAGCCCCCGAGTGAGAGGGTTGCTCTTCACTCGGTAGGATTTTTATAACTTAGGCGAGCACAGGGCTGCAGCTAAGCCCCCGAGTGAAAGTCTGGCTTACCACTCGGTAGGATTTTGATAACTTAGGCAAAACGGATTCGCAGCTAAGCCTCCGAGTGAGAGTCTGGCTCACCACTCGGTAGGATTTTTACAAACTTAGGCGAAACGGATTCGCGGCTAAGTCACCCACTGAGGGGGAATTTTATGTGGACGAAAATAAAAAGTGACAGAAACTATGGAGGAACCATGACACTATTATTTTGAGGTCCATGAACTATAGAAGTACTTTATTGCAACTCATCCGAGTGATAAAACTTAAGTGTAAAATGGGCGGAGTAGCTCCGCGTTCCAAGCTCGGGGCTCGTCGATGTTATGCTCGACGTTGTAAAGACGGTACGCCCCATTGTGGAGGACCTTGGTGACGATGAAGGGGCCTTCCCAAGAAGGAGCAAGCTTGTGTGGTTTGTGCTGATCCACTCGGAGAACTAAATCCCCTTCCTGGAAGGCTCGACCTCTCACATTTCTGGCGTGGAAACGACGCAAATCTTGTTGGTAGATGGTCGACCGGATCAGAGCCATCTCCCTTTCTTCCTCTAAAAGGTCGACTGCGTCCTGCCGCGCTTGCTCAGCCTCTGCTTCGTTGTAGATTTCAACTCGAGGAGCATTGTGGAGAAGATCACTCGGCAAGACTGCTTCAGCTCCGTAGACCAAGAAGAATGGAGTTCTTCCGGTCGACCGATTAGGTGTGGTCCGCAACCCCCAAAGCACTGAGGGAAGTTCGTCGACCCAATCTCCAGCCGCGTGTTTGAGATCACGCCTCAGTCGGGGCTTCAATCCCTTAAGAATCAATCCATTAGCTCGTTCTTCTTGTCCATTCGACTGCGGATGGGCGACTGAAGCGTAGTCGACCCGTGTGCCTTGGGAGTTGCAGAAGTCTCTGAATTCCTCTGAGTCAAAGTTCGACCCATTATCCGTAATGATGCTGTGCGGGACTCCATATCTGAATATCAGTTCCCTGATGAAGCTAACAGCAGTACCGGTGTCGAGGCTCTTGATTGGTTTAGCCTCGATCCACTTGGTGAACTTGTCGACTGCCACCAGTACATGCGTGAAGCCACTTCGTCCTGTTCTCAAAGGACCGACCATGTCCAGTCCCCATACTGCGAAAGGCCAGACGAGTGGGATGGTCTTCAGGGCCGACGCAGGCTTGTGCGACATATTCGAGTAGAACTGATATCCCTCGCACTTATCCACTATCTCTTTGCCATCTCATTCGCCTTTGGCCAGTAAAATCCGGCTCGGTATGCTTTGGCCATGATGGTCCGAGAGGATGCATGATGACCACAGGTCCCCGAGTGGATATCATTGAGGATGAGTCGACCTTCTTCTGGTGTTATGCACTTCTAACCAACTCCGGTCGCACTTTCTCTGTACAATTGCCCTTTGATTACGGTAAAGGCCTTAGATCGATGGACGATCTGTCGAGCCTCTTCCTCATCCTCCGGGAGCTCTTTTCTTAGGATATATGCGACGTATGGAACTGTCCAGTCGGGAATGACCACCAAGACCTCCATGATCAAGTCGACCACCGCTGGGACTTCAACCTCAGTCGGATCCGTGGCACTCTTGGGCTGTGGAGTTTCTTCGGTGAAAGGATCTTCTTTGACTGACAGAGTGTGTATATGCTCCAAGAACACACCACTCGGAATGGCTTCTCTCTTGGAACCTATCTTTGCTAGATCATCAGCTGCTTGATTTTTCAGTCGGGGTATATGATGGAGCTCTAACCCCTCGAACTTCTTTTCCAGCTTCCTCACTGCACTGCAGTATCCAGTCATGGCTGGGCTTCTCACGTCCCACTCTTTCATCACCTAGTTGACCACTAAATCCGAGTCGCCATAGACCATCAGGCGACGGACGCCGAGTGAAATGGCCATGCGCAACCCATATAAGAGGGCCTCATATTCTGCCTCATTGTTGGAGGAATCAAAGTGAATCTGGAGCACATATCTGAGCTTATCTCCTCTGGGGGAAACCAGGACAACCCCAGCACCGGAACCATTCAACATCTTAGAGCCATCAAAGAACATGGTCCAATGCTCCGAGTGAACTTCAGTCGACTGCTGCTGTTCAATCCACTCGGCGAGGAAATCTGCTATTGCCTGGGACTTAATGGCTTTCTTTGCCTCAAACTTGATATCAAGGGGAAGAAGTTCAATCGCCCATTTGGCCACTCGACCAGTTGCATCTCTGTTGTGCAAAATCTCTGATAGTGGAGCGTCGCTGACGACTGTGATGGAATGATCAGAAAAATAATGAGCAACCTTCTTTGTGGTCATGTATATTCCATACACAAGCTTCTGATAATGAGGATATCTCTGCTTGGATGGAGTCAAGACTTCAGACAAATAATACACTGGGCGCTGAACTTTGAGAGCTTTTCCTTCTTCTTCCCGCTCGACCGTAAGCACAGTACTGATGACTTGTCCTATGGCTGCGATATAGAGCAACAGAGGCTCTTTGCTGATTGGAGCAGCAAGCACCGGCTGGGTGGATAGCAGAGCTTTTAGCTCGGCGAACGCTGCATCAGCTTCTGGAGTCCACTCGAACTTGTCTGTCTTCTTCATCAGTCGGTAAAGAGGCAATGCCTTTTCACCGAGTCGTGAGATGAATCGACTTAATGCGGCCAAGCATCCAGTAAGCTTCTGGACATCGTGCACTCGCACAGGGCGTTTCATTCGGAGAATAGTGCCAATCTTCTCTGGGTTAGCGTTGATTCCCTGTTCGGAAACGAGAAAACCGAGTAACTTGCCACCAGGAACTCCAAATGTGCACTTTGATGGATTGAGCTTGATATCATACCTTTTGAGGTTGGCAAATGTTTCGGCGAGGTCAGCGAGCAGGTCGGAACCTTTTCGTGACTTGACAACGATATCATCCATATATGCTTCCACATTCCGACTGATTTGAGTGAGTAGACACTTCTGAATCATTTGCATAAATGTGGCTCCGGCATTCTTGAGGCCGAATGGCATGGTGATATAGCAGAAGCACCCGAATGGAGTGATGAAAGCTGTCTTTACCTCGTCGGGTCCGTACAGACGGATCTGGTGGTACCCGGAGTAGGCATCTAAAAAAGATAGCCTCTCACATCCCGCGGTCGAGTCAACGATTTGATCTATGCGAGGGAGAGGAAAATGATCTTTCGGGCAGACCCGGTTGATGTGCTTGAAATCAATGCACATTCGGAGCGACTTGTCCTTCTTAGGAACCATGACGACATTAGCGAGCCACTCGGAGTGGTATATCTCTCGGATAAATCCTGCCGCCAACAGTCGAGCCACTTCTTCACCAATGGCTTTTCTCTTCTGGATGGCGGACCGCCGAAGATGCTCTTTGACTGGTTTTGCAGATGAGTCGAACTGTCGTGGTTCTAAGCCTGACAGTAGAGTGGGGGGTAGGTATGGAGAGGCAAGGTCCTAGCTATGGAGAGGTTGTAAGCACAAAGGATGTACGAGTTCAGGCCCTTCTCGGAGGAAGTAATAGCCCTACGTCTCGGAGCCCGGAGGCGGTCGAGTGGATTATGAGTATATGAGTTACAAGATGCCGAACCCTTCTGCCTGTGGAGGGGGGTGGCTTATATAGAGTGCGCCAGGACCCCAGCCAGCCCACGCAGGAGAGGGTTTAAGGTGAGTTAAGTCTGGGGCGTTACTGGTAACGCCCCACATAAAGTGCCTTTACTATCATAAAGTCTACTTGATTACAGGCCGTTGCAGTGCAGAGTGCCTCTTGACCTTCTGGTGGTCGAGTGAGTCTTCGTGGTCGAGTCCTTCAAGTCAGTCGAGTGTGTTCCTCGTTGGTCGACTGGAAGGCGACTTCTTCTAAGGACGTCCTTGGGTAAGGTACTTAGATCAGGTCCATGACCCTACCCTAGGTACATAACCCCATCAGTACCTGTGTGACAAAAGTCGCAATTTCGTGCCTGTATACGCTGCAGTTCTGTGCGTCCTGTACCTGCATTCGCTTGTCTCAGGAGACACGCTGGCTGTGACTCTACGTGCCTGTGGTGCCAGATGCCTGTCCGTGAGGGGATGCGGTGGCTGTGACCCGTCGTGCCCGTGCTTCTACACGCCCGTGCCTCTAGTCACTTTAAAACTGTGGCTCTTTCACTTCTACCGCTGATTCGCTACTTGTATTTGATGTATCCTCATGTGATACACTTCACGTGTCTATGTGTCTGCGGTGTCACATGGCTGTCCCTCTTGAGAGTTTGCAACTGTGCCTCTCGAACAGAGTGTTCTTACCGATGCCTCTGCCACCTCTCTTTTTTGCATCCAGATGATTTGTATGCAGAGGATTTGTATCTGTGCCTCGATAATGCCAATTTGAAAACCGTGCTTGTGCGTCGGAGAAGCTGCAATTCCATGTCTGTACGTAGAGGGTGTCTAGCCGTGGCTCGAGAACATTAATTGCAAGGCCGTATTCGTGCCTTGCCAAGCCGAAGCACGTGCATGTAGATGCTTCGTTTCCGTGCCTTTGTTGCCTGCATTCACGTGTTTATGGCGAGTTGCTGCCTGTATCTATATGTGTCTGTGGAATAGACATGTATGTGCGTCGTGTGCCTGCATACCCGTGCCTAATAGACACGTGTGTGCGTGTTGTGCCTGCATACCCGGGCCTCACCTGAAACCAGCCTTGACTATCGAGGGACAGATGTTGTGAATCTAGCCAGATGAGGCACGGATGAGTTTTGGCCTTCGGATCTAAGGCGTACGGCTGTTTGTTTGTTTGCTTCATTGGATTCTTCCGTTGGTGGTCTTTTTTCAAAGGAGGAATTGATGACCGATGTGCCGGCTGTTAGATGTGACTATTCAGTGTGTCAGTTACCGTAAAATAAATTTAGAGGCTCCTCGATTTCTCCATGGCATCAAATATTTGTGCACAACCGTGACTTTACGAAGTGCATGGTTTTATGAGCTTCGGAAGCACAACCGTCTATTCGCTGTTCCTAGTTCACACGTTAATGTGCATTGTAACTCAAAGGTCCCTCGCCAAGGTTAAATACTGGCCGTGTTTGTGAGGTTTTCACGTCGTATTGTAGCCACAGAACATCAGTCAGTTCCCAGCCTCCTCGCTACTCCTCAACCTTGTCGCAGGGTCTTAGGAATCTCCATTGGAACCTTGCTGCTCATTGCCATGGACGACTTTTTGAACACCACCGAGTACCATTCTATAGTTGCCGATGGTAACACGAAGCTCGACGTGTGGTACACCAACGAGCCTGGTAAGGTGGAGGAGATCATTTGCTTGTATGAGGACTGGTTGCGCGAGGAGAAGCACAAGTTTGTTGGTCTCGGCATGGAGTTCACGCGAAAGGATTGTTACGGGCGTAGAAAAGTCGCTGTCATGCAACTGGCTATGCGGAATCATGTTTTGCTCTATCACTTCTGCAGGGCCAGGACGGAGTGCCCTACCTTGAAGGATTTCCTTGAGAATAGAGGTATAACTTTCTCTAGTGTGGGTGTCAGGAATATTAGAGATGCTCTTTTTCAAGATTTCATCAGAATTCCAGAAGGGTACCATATCGACATCCAAGAGAAGTTTATGATCAAAGGCGGCAAAGAAAGGGACTCCATGGAGGACTTAGCAGGAGCCATCATTGACGAATCTTATTCAAAGCTGGAGTCATATTTTCCAGAACTTCTTCGTCACTACTGGGATTGGAAGCCACTTAGATTTGATCACCTGAAATATGGAGCTACTGTAAGTGAAGATTTCATTTTCGTTAGTTTCTGCCTTTGTTGCTAGAACAGTACTTGTTTTTTTGTATATTCATGTTTTAATTTGATTTTCCTTTAGGAAGGGTATGTGAGCTATGAGCTATACCGCCGGTTTCTGTCGACGAGGGACATCCTGCATCATCGCTGTCTTCCTGATCTCAGATGGCGATGACGTTTCTGAGTAGTCCAGGTGGAAGTGCTGGCAAGATGGATTGTGTGATGAATTGGTTATTTGATAGTTATTGTATGGGGTAGTATTACATAGACTGATGAATTTGTAATTGTGGTTGTTTTATTTTGAACCAGATGGAGTTGACTAGTTTGGAAATTTAAGTTTATTTTTGTTCCATTATGTTTTACTTGATTGGGTGCCTTCAAGAATATTTTCCTCTATGATTTGTTGCTACGAGTTGGTATAAGATGAGATGTATTAAGAGGAGCACTCAGATGTGCACTTTCGTGATTCTAGGCAGCGCACAGTCGTTTGTTCAGGGAGGCATTGTTTTTGTTTTAGGCAAGGCACGCTCTGGTCTTATTAGTTTGCTAGCATCTTCACTGACAGGCAGGGGCTTTACTTTTCCTTTGTGTTTGTACTGTGTTTGGCACAATTGTTTTTATATTGAATATATGGTTGTGGTTGTGTGTTTGAAATGGTTTTATGCAGAGCTTGAGTGTGTTTAAGATTCTTTAGATTTTCTCACTTTGCTGTTTGTTTCAATATATGTTGTCTGTTTTAGCATATGTTCTCTGTTTTAGGCACGGTAATCCAGTGTGATACTTGCTGTGGGAGTATTGTGTTATCGACGGTTGCGTTTCTGTCTTTCTATTACTGTGGTGGTACTTTGATTTTGAAAGGCATGGCCGTGAAGGCATTGGATGCATTGTCGTATGTTTGGTAGAGGCGTTATCCTTCCTTTTGGTATTAAATTCGGAGAGGCACTGCGTGATGTTAGTATGAGTCACTGTCATGGTTGTATGTTGTGTAATATTTCTAGTTAGTCTGCTAGTGAAGTCATGTCTGTTTAGTTAGTGGAGGCATGTGCTATGTTATGTTGAGTCAAAGTTCTGTCTGTTGTTTGCAAATTCTTTCTCTTACACGTTCGCTCGGAGAGGCACGTCTACGATGTTACTCAAAGGCATGGTCATGCCTTTCTTTCAGAACGTTTGCTTTCACTTATTTGTTGAGAGAGACTCGTCAATGAAACTTGTGAGGTCACGGACCTTTTACAGTTGAAGTCGTGGTCATTCTTCTGTTTTGGTATTTTTTCAGTTTAGTCGTCTATCACAGAGGATGGTTCTTCTTTCGTTAACTTGAGCCACGGTCGTGCTTCCATGACTCATTTGGCTTGGAGAGGGACCGGTGTTAAGCTGTCGAGAGGGGACGGTCCTGTGTTAACTAGTGGCGCACTTGTGTGTGTTAGCTTAGTTGTCCGTGGTTAGAGAGGCACGTTCTACGTGGATAAGAGGCACGACAGTGCCTCTGTGACCTGGATTACTAGAGGTGAGTCATTTAGCTCCTTCGTCAGATGCTTACGAATTGATAGTGTTTTTCCTCTGTGTTTCAATTGTTTCTTTTATTATGTCTTATTGAAGTGAGTGGTGTTCTAGTGCAAGGAAGTGATGTGTTGAATATCATGTTTAGAACTTTTGGAAAAAAATATGATTCTTATTTGTAAATGTTTGATGTTCAGGCATTTAAGACTTGACCATTTGAATGCACAGCTGTGTTTAACGGGATCCATAGCAGATATCTTGGACGAACACAAAAATAGGTGAAACATTGTTGTGATTACATATGAGTCGATATGGCTGGCCGAAACAATGTTCGGATGGCTCCAGCTAAATTAAGGCAAATTTAAGCAGTAGTCATCTTCTTCCAACTCTTCTTCTTTCGCGTCGGATATTGTACTTGTCGAGGACGATGCTCAGTGCCTCAAATACATGGCCTGTGTTGTGGTTGGATGTTATCATTTTGTAAGTTAGCTGTTCTCTCATCGGTTTCACATGGATCTGCAAACACATAACCGTGCAAATTAATAAAATTTATTGCAAAACTTAATGTTCAGCTGGCTTGGATGAACGTATGTTGATGTGTTGTCAATGAGAGTGAACTTACATTATTGATAAAAAATGAATTATTATTCATATTAATGAGCGGCATCAAATGCATGGTGTAAATAGCACTGTCATGCCTGAAAATTGAGAGCATTAATGTCTGTGATTGGAAGGTGAACAGTAGGTATGGGATGTGTAGTGGAACAAAAATATGCATGGTTTAAATGAGGTAGAGCTACAGTTAAAAGAAACTTACTCTCTGTCTGAGTTACATACACTCTGCACAGGTTTGACATGAAAGGAGGTCATGGTGTGAGGATAGTTGTTGTAAGGAGAATGGTAAGCTCTCTTGAAGTTTTCAATGACAATGTCCAAGTGTTCCTTTATACCGTCGCAATTGATATAAGTGTTGGGGAACGTAGTAATTTCAAAAAAAATTCTATGCACACACAAGATCATGGTGATGCATAGCAACGAGAGGGGAGAGTGTTGTCTACGTACCCTCGTAGACCGGAAGTGGAAGCGTTAGCACAACGCGGTTGATGTAGTCATACGTCTTCACGGCCCGACCGATCAAGCACCGAAACTACGGCACCTCCGAGTTCTAGAACACGTTTAGCTCGATGACGATCCCTGGACTCCGATCCAGCAAAGTGTCGGGGAAGAGTTCCGTCAGCACGACGGCGTGGTGACGATCTTGATGTTCTACCGTAGCAGGGCTTCGCCTAAGCACCGCTACAACATTATCGAGGATTATGGTGTGTGTGTGGGCGGGGGGGCACCGCACACGGCTAAGAGAATGATCACGAAGATCAACTTGTGTGTCTAGAGGTGCCCCCCTGCCCCTGTATATAAAGGAGCAAGGGGGAGAGGCCGGCCGGCCCTTGGGGCGCGCCAAAGAGGCGGGAGTCCTCCTCCTAGTAGGAGTAGGACTCCCCTTTCCTAGTCCAACTAGGAAGAGGGAAGGGGGAAGGAAAGAGAGGGAGAGGGAGAGGGAAAGAGGGCCGCGCCCCCTCCCCTAGTCCAATTCGGACTCCCCATGGGAGGGGGCACGCCACCTCCTGGGCTGCTGCCCTCTCTCTCCCCTCAGGCCCACTAAGGCCCAAT
>NC_057797.1:594770742-594777674 GCF_018294505.1 Triticum aestivum
GGGGGTTCCGGTAACCCTTCCGGCACTCCAGTTTTCTCCGAAATCACCCGAAACACTTCCGGTGTCCGAATATAGCCATCCAATATATCGATCTTTATGTCTCGACCATTTCGAGACTCCTCGTCATGTCCGTGATCATATCCGATACTCTGAACAATCTTCGGTACATCAAAATATATAAACTCATAATGAAAACTATCATCGTAACGTTAAGCGTGCGGACCCTACATGTTCGAGAATAATGTAGACATGACCGAGACACGTCTCCGGTCAATAACCAATAGCGGAACCTGGATGCTCATATTGGCTCCTACATATTCTACGAAGATCTTTTATCGGTCAGACCGCATAACAACATACATTGTTCCCTTTGTCATCGATATGTTACTTGCCCGAGATTTGATCGTCGGTATCTCAATACCTAGTTTCAATCTCGTTACCGGCAAGTCTCTTTACTCGTTCCGTAATACATCATCCCGCAGCTAACTTATTAGTTGCAATGCTTGCAAGGCTTATGTGATGTGCATTACCGAGAGGGCCCAGAGATACCTCTCCGACAATCGGAGTGACAAATCCTAATCTCGAAATACGCCAACCCAACAAGTACCTTCGGAGACACCTGTAGAGCACCTTTATAATCACCCAGTTACGTTGTGACGTTTGGTAGCACACAAAGTGTTCCTCCGGTAAACGGGAGTTGCATAATCTCATAGTCATAGGAACATGTATAAGTCATGAAGAAAGCAATAGCATCAAACTAAACGATCAAGTGCTAAGCTAACGAAATGGGTCAAGTCAATCACATCATTCTCCTAATGATGTGATCCCGTTAATCAAATGACAACTCATGTCTATGGCTAGGAAACTTAACCATCTTCGATCAACGAGCTAGTCAAGTAGAGGCATACTAGTGACACTATGTTTGTCTATTTATTCACACATGTATTATGTTTCCAGTTAATACAATTCTAGCATGAATAATAAACATTTATCATGATATAAGGAAATAAATAATAACTTTATTATTGCCTCTAGGGAATATTTCCTTCAGTCTCCCACTTGCACTAGAGTCAATAATCTAGATTACACAGTAATGATTCTAACACCCATGGAGCCTTGGTGCTGATCATGTTTTGCTCGTGGAAGAGGCTTAGTCAGCGGGTCTACAACATTCAGATCTGTATGTATCTTGCAAATTTCTATCTCTCCCACTTGGACTAAATCCCGAATGGAATTGAAGCGTCTCTTGATGTGCTTGGTTCTCTTGTGAAATCTGGATTCCTTTGCCAAGGCAATTGCACCAGTATTGTCACAAAAGATTTTCATTGGACCCGATGCACTATGTATGACACCTAGATCGGATATGAACTCCTTCATCCAGACTCCTTCATTTTTTGCTTCCGAAGCAGCTATGTACTCTGCTTCACATGTAGATCCCGCCACGACGCTTTGTTTTGAACTGCACCAACTGACAGCTCCTCCGTTTAGTAAAAATAAGTATCCGGTTTGCGATTTAGAATCGTCCGGATCAGTGTCAAAGCTTGCATCAACGTAACCATTTACGATGAGCTCTTTGTCACCTCCATATACAAGAAACATATCCTTAGTCCTTTTCAGGTATTTCAGGATGTTCTTGACCGCTGTCCAGTGATCCACTCCTGGATTACTTTGGTACCTCCCTGCTAGACTTATAGCAAGGCACACATCAGGTCTGGTACACAACATTGCATACATGATAGAGCCTATGGCTGAAGCATATGGAACATCTTTCATTTTCTCTCTATCTTCTGGGGTGGTCGGACATTGAGTCTTACTCAACTTCACACCTTATAACACAGGCAAGAACCCTTTCTTTGCTTGATCCATTTTGAACTTCTTCAAAACCTTGTCAAGGTATGTGCTTTGTGAAAGTCCAATTACGCGTCTTGATCTATCTCTATAGATCTTAATGCCCAATATGTAAGCAACTTCACCGAGGTCTTTCATTGAAAAACTCTTATTCAAGTATCCCTTTATGCTATCCAGAAATTCTATATTATTTCCAATCAATAATATGTCATCCACATATAATATCAGAAATGCTACAGAGCTCCCACTCACTTTCTTGTAAATACAGGCTTCTCCAAAAGTCTGTATAAAACCAAATGCTTTGATCACCCTATCAAAGCGTTTATTCCAACTCCGAGAGGCTTGCACCAGTCCATAAATGGATCCCTGGAGCTTGCACACTTTGTTAGCTCCCTTTGGATCGACAAAACCTTCTGGTTGCATCATATACAACTCTTCTTCCAGAAATCCATTCAGGAATGCAATTTTGACATCCATTTGCCAAATTTCATAATCATAAAATGCGGAAATTGCTAACATGATTCGGACAGACTTAAGCATCGCTACGGGTGAGAAGGTCTCATCGTAGTCAATCCCTTGAACTTGTCGAAAACCTTTTGCAACAAGTCGAGCTTTATAGACAGTAACATTACCATCAGCGTCAGTCTTCTTCTTGAAGATCCATTTATTCTCAGTTGCTTGCTGATCAACGGGCAAGTCAACCAAAGTCCACACTTTGTTCTCATACATGGATCCCATCTCAGATTTCATGGCTTCTAGCCATTTTGCGGAATCTAGGCTCACCATCGCTTCTTCATAGTTCGTAGGTTCATCATGATCTAGTAGCATGACTTCCAGAACAAGATTACCGTACCACTCTGGTGCGGATCTTACTCTGGTTGATCTACGAGGTTCGGTAATAACTTGATCTGAAGTTTCATGATCATTATCATTAGCTTCCTCACTAATTGGTGTAAGTGTCACAGAAACCGGTTTCTGTGATGTACTACTTTCCAATAAGGGAGCAGGTATAGTTACCTCATCAAGTTCTACTTTTTTCCCACTCACTTCTTTCGAGAGAAACTCCTTCTCTAGAAAAACTCCAAATTTAGCAACAAAAATCTTGCCTTCGGATCTGTGATAGAAGGTGTACCCAACAGTCTCCTTTGGGTATCCTATGAAGACACATTTCTCCGATTTGGGTCGAGCTTATCAGGTTAAAGCTTTTTCACATAAGCATTGCAGCCCCAAACTTTTAGAAACGACAACTTTGGTTTCTTGCCAAACCACAGTTCATAAGGCGTTGTCTCAACGGATTTTGATGATTTCCTATTTAACGTGAATGCAGCCGTCTCTAAAGCATAACCCCAAAACAATAACGGTAAATCAGTAAGAGACATCATAGATCGCACCATATCTAATAAAGTACGATTACGACGTTCGGACACACCATTACGCTGTGGTGTTCCGGGTGGCGTGAGTTGCGAAACTACTCCGAATTGTTTCAAACGTAGACCAAACTCGTAACTCAAATATTCTCCTCCACGATCAGATCGTAGAAACTTTATTTTCTTGTTACGATGATTTTCAACTTCACTCTGAAATTCTTTAAACTTTTCAAATGTTTCAGACTTATGTTTCATTAAGTAGATATACCCATATCTGCTTAAATCATCTGTGAAGGTGAGAAAATAACGATATCCGCCACGAGCCTCAACATTCATTGGACCACATACATCTATATGTATGATTTCCAACAAATCCGTTGCTCTCTCCATAGTACCGGAGAACGGTGTTTTAGTCATCTTACCCATGAGGCACGGTTCGCAAGTACCAAGTGATTCATAATCAAGTGGTTCCAAAAGTCCATCAGTATGGAGTTTCTTCATGCGCTTTACACCGATATGACCTAAATGGCAGTGCCACAAATAAGTTGCACTATCATTATCAACTCTGCATCTTTTGATTTCAACATTATGAATATGTGTATCACTACTATCGAGATTCATCAAAAATAGACCACTCTTCAAGGGTGCATGACCATAAAAGATATTACTCATATAAATAGAACAACCATTATTGTCTGATTTAAATGAATAACCTTCTCGCATTAAACAAGATCCAGATATAATGTTCATGCTCAACGCTGGCACAAAATAACAATTATTTAGGTCTAATACTAATCCCGAAGGTAGATGTAGAGGTAGCGTGCCGACCGCGATCACATCGACTTTGGAACCATTTCCCACGCGCATCGTCACCTCGTCCTTAGCCAATCTTCGCTTGATCCGTAGCCCCTGTTTCGAGTTGCAGATGTTAGCAACAGAACCAGTATCAAATACCCAGGTGCTACTGCGAGCATTAGTAAGGTACACATCAATAACATGTATATCACATATACCTTTGTTTACTTTGCCATCCTTCTTATCCGTCAAATACTTGGGGCAGTTCCGCTTCCAGTGACCAGTCTGCTTGCAGTAGAAGCACTCAGTTTCAGGCTTAGGTCTAGACTTGGGTTTCTTCTCCTGAGCAGCAACTTGTTTGCTGTTCTTCTTGAAGTTCCCTTTCTTCTTCCCTTTGCCCTTTTTCTTGAAACTGGTGGTCTTATTGACTATCAACACTTGATGCTCCTTCTTGATTTCTACCTCTGCGGCTTTTAGCATTGCGAAGAGCTCAGGAATAGTCTTATTCATCCCTTGCATATTGTAGTTCATCATGAAGCTTTTGTAGCTTGGTGGCAGTGATTGAAGAACTCTGTCAATGACACTATCAATAGGAAGATTAACCCCCAGTCGAGTCAAGTGATTATGATACCCAGACATTTTGAGTATATGTTCACTGACAGAACTATTCTCCTCCATCTTGCAGCTATAGAACTTATTGGAGACTTCATATCTCTCAATCCGGGCATTTGCTTGAAATATTAACTTCAACTCCTGAAACATCTCATATGCTCCATGACGTTCAAAATGTCGTTGAAGACCCGGTTCTAAGCCGTAAAGCATGGCATACTGAACTATCGAGTAGTCATCAGCTTTGCTCTGCCAGACGTTCATAACATCTGGTGTTGCTCCTGCAGCAGGCTTGGCACTTACCGGTGCTTTCAGGACATAATTTTTCTGTGCAGCAATGAGGATAATCCTCAAGTTACGGACCTAGTCCGTGTAATTGCCACCATCATCTTTCAACTTTGCTTTCTCAAGGAACGCATTAAAATTCAACGGAACAATAGCACGAACCATCTATCTACAATCAAACATAGACAAGCAAGATACTATCAGGTACTAAGTTCATGATAAATTTAAGTTCAATTAATCATATTACTAAAGAACTCCCACTTAGAAAGATATCCCTCTAATCCTCTAAGTGATCACGTGATCCAAATCAACTAAACCATGTCCGATCATCACATGAGATGGAGTAGTATCAATGGTGAACATCAATATGTTGATCATATCTACTATATGATTCACGCTCAACCTTTCGGTCTCCGTGTTCCGAGGCCATATCCTCAAGTTAAACCTGAGTATTCCGCGTGTGCAACTGTTTTGCACCCATTGTATTTGAACGTAGAGCCTATCACACCCGATCATCACGTGGTGTCTCAGCACGAAGAACTTTCGCAACGGTGCATACTCAGGGAGAACACTTATACTTTGATAATTTAGTGAGGGATCATCTTATAATGCTACCGTCAATCAAAGCAAGATAAGATGCATAAAAGATAAACATCACATGCAATCAATATAAGTGATATGATATGGCCATTATCATCTTGTGCTTGTGATCTCCATCTTCGAAGCACCGTCATGATCACCATCGTCACCAGCGCAACACCTTGATCACCATCGTAGCATCGTTGTCGTCTCGCCAAAACTTATGCTTCCACGACTATTGCTACCGTTTAGTGATAAAGTAAAGCATTACAGCGCAACTGCATTGCATACAATAAAGCAACAACCATATGGCTCCTGCCAGTTGCCGATAACTCGGTTACAAAACATGATCATCTCATACAATAAAATTTAGCATCATGTTTTGACCATATCACATCACAACATGCCCTGCAAAAACAAGTTAGACGTCCTCTACTTTGTTGTTGCAAGTTTTACGTGGCTGCTACGGGCTTTAGCAAGAACCGTTCTTACCTACGCATCAAAAACCACAATGATAGTTTGTCAAGTTGGTGTTGATTTAACCTTCGCAAGGACCGGGCGTAGCCACACTCGGTTCAACTAAAGTTGGAGAAACTGACACCCGCCAGCCACCTGTGTGCAAAGCACGTCGATAGAACCAGTCTCGCGTAAGCATACGCGTAATGTCGGTCCGGGCCGCTTCATCCAACAATACCGCCGAACCAAAGTATGACATGCTGGTAAGCAGTATGACTTATATCGCCCAAAACTCACTTGTGTTCTACTCGTGCATAACATCAACGCATAAAACCTGGCTCTGATGCCATTGTTGGGGAACGTAGTAATTTCAAAAAAATTCCTACGCACACGCAAGATCATGGTGATGGATAGCAACGAGAGGGGAGTGTTATCTATGTACCCTCGTAGACTGGAAGCGGAAGCGTTAGCACAACACGGTTGATGTAGTCGTACGTCTTCATGACCCAACCGATCAAGCACCGAAACTATGGCACCTCGAGTTCTAGCACACGTTCAGCTCGATGACGATCCCCGGACTCCGATCTAGCAAAGTGTCGGGGAAGAGTTCCGTACCGTCGCAGGGCTTCGCCTAAGCACCACTACAATATTATCGAGGATTATGGTGGAGGGGGGCACCGCACACGGCTAAGAGAATGATCACGAAGATCAACTTGTGTGTCTAGAGGTGCCCCCTGCCCCTGTATATAAAGGAGCAAGGGGGAGAGGCCGGCTGACCCTTGGGGCGCGCCAAGGAGGGGGGAGTCCTCCTCCTAGTAGGAGTAGGACTCCCCTTTCCTAGTCCAACTAGGAAGAGGGAAGGGGGAAGTAAAGAGAGGGAGAGGGAGAGGGAAAGAGGGGCCGCGCCCCCTCCCCTAGTCCAATTCGGACTCCCCATGGGAGGGGGCGCGCCACCTCCTGGGCTGCTGCTCTCTCTCTCCCCTTAGGCCCACT